>NC_081553.1:25742051-25955560 GCF_963082655.1 Stomoxys calcitrans | reverse complement strand
GCTGCTGCTGAGATGAACGCTGTTGCTGGCCATACAGCTCTTGCAAACGTTGCATGGTATTATTGCTGCTTGCTGTGAATGTTGTTGTTGTTGTTGCTTGTATAAATGATTGAACAAATGATTTGAATTAAGGAATTTGTGAGGACGAGGCGTTGAGGAGGCAGTATCCGAGGATGAATATGCATGATTGCCATTGTGCATGGCCATCATGGCTTGCCTTGTGGGCTGCTGAAAAAGGCTTTCTAGATTTTGATGCTGATGATGATGCTGCTGCTGTTGTTGTTGCTGCTGCTGCTGCTGTTTACTGCCAATTGTGTTTGTTGCAGTTGTTGTTGCTGTCGGTGTGTCGTTGTGATGGTGTTGTTGAGGAATTGTTGGAGGAGTGATTCTGC
This sequence comes from Stomoxys calcitrans, assembly GCF_963082655.1. Taxonomy (NCBI): domain Eukaryota; kingdom Metazoa; phylum Arthropoda; class Insecta; order Diptera; family Muscidae; genus Stomoxys; species Stomoxys calcitrans. The sequence continues at coordinate 25,955,168 of NC_081553.1, read as the reverse complement.
TGCTGAAATGATGAGTTATGGTTGCTGTTGTTGTTGCTGGCATTAGCATTGGCATTGTTGGCATAGAAAATCCATGTGCTCCAAGAATTGTTGGGCCATTGTCGAGCCTCCAATCAAATCGAAGGCATTTGTCATGAGACTTCTCGCTTAGGGCATTGATTTGTGACATTTTCTGGGATAATGTATAATCCTTTTGATTTTTGTTTTATAATTTTCAGTCTTTTAAGTGTTTTGTGCTCAGGGTTTGCTAACTTCAGTTTCTCAGTTTTTGTTGACGGCTTTAGTTTTGCAAGGATGAAGAAATCTATCACATTCAGTTAATGTTAGGGGCTTCGTTTACTCCAAGGACGTTTGATTTTTGTTTTTCAAGCTTTCGGGAGTTTCTTATCGCTAAGCATTTAGAAGTTAAAGCTCTCTTATGTTTTCCTTCTTAAATGTTTATAAACATTGTTTGGCAACATTTGTGGCTGGTTCTCGTTACTACATGCATCATCTTTTCGTTTTTTTTTTTTTTTTTTGTAATTAGTTTAAATAAATTATTTTATTTTTTCTTTAGTTTCTGTTTTTGCAAACGCAGGGGAGGTTTAGTTTTCAATTTGTTTTTGTTTTTTTTTTTGCAAATAAATTTATATTCAGGCCAATTTTTGCAGAATTTTTAGTTTTTGAAATTGTTTTTTCCGTTTTTTTTTTGGGAAGGATTTATTTTTTTTTTGTCAAAAACATAAAAAGAAAGATAAAAAAGAAATGAATTAATTTTTTTAGATTTCAGTTTAGGATTAAGAAAAAAAAAATGTTGAGACGATTTTCAATTGTTTTATTTTGTTTATAAACAATGTTGATGAGAGAGCTGGCCTTAGAAGTTGCCCGTTTTTATGGATGGAGAAGAGTGTTGAACTTTGGTTGATACTTTCAAAACTCAATTAAATTTTTTTTCATTTTTTTTGGGCGATGGTAGTATTTTTTACTTGGTGGCTGAAGGTGGTGTCGGTGGTGGTAGTGGTGGAGATGGTGATCGTTTTAGTAGTAGTAGTGGTGGTAGTAGTTTTAAGAAGAAGTTGTAAGTAGTATTTGTGGTGGGGGGTGTGGTAGGCGACAACAACAACAACGACAAGATGATTTATATTTTATATATAAATATATATAAAGTTAAGTAGATAATATGTTTATTTGTATTGTATATATATTTATATATGATATGCTTTATACATATATATATATAGTTTGAGTTTGAGTAGCAACAGCAGCAGCAAATTTAAAAAGTTTTTATGCATCCGGCAAAAGAAAATTTAATTTCCTTTCTTTTTTTTGAAATTCAAATAGAAATGAGCCAAAATGTTAATGTTGTAATGTTGTTGGAGGATGTTATTGGTCTCCTCTGCTTCTGCAACAAATGAAGAGTTTGTTTTTATGATAAGGTGGGGACAACTGGGGATTGTTGGCTGGGTGACAGGCAGCTGGTTTGGTTGGCTTAAAGCTTCATAATGATTGCCAAAATGGGCACATGTTTGTTGGTGGTAGTGGTGGTAAGATGAGGGTTTCTGGGATAGGCGATCTAAGATGGGTTTAATGAATTAGCAATATCAAAATCCTTGTTTTGCTGCTTTGCCTATTTCAATTTTTAATTTTTTCAATAATACCACACAACATCCAGTTGAAAATAAATAATTGATAGTAATTACAAGGAGTTACAGTGATGATGAATAGCAAACAACATTTAACACCCATGTATCGATATTATCCGTTTTCAGTTATTATTTTGTTATATATAGAGAGGTATATAGAGATGAATGTATGTAAGCTGTCTTTTTGGTGGTGGTGGTTTGGTAGTGGTGGTGGTGGTGGATGGTGGGATTTACAACAACAACAATGCAATTTGTTTCAAAATTTACCGTATTGCCTTCTAGTTGGGTATGCGGTGCTTTGCGATGTTTTACGATTCAGATGTATTCACAGCTGCTCTCAAGTAGCGCCTCGGAAGTGGTCGATAAAAAAAAACGATGTGTGAGTGAATCCTTAGTAATTTGTAGCTGAGATGTTTGGTATAGATGCTTAGTTATGGATGAAATTGTTTTTTAAACATACATATATGACAGAGATCGGTTACTGCATTTTCATTTGCTAATGATGAACGGAATCGGCGGCACTCGTATGCTAACAGCTAAAGCGTTTTGTTGTGACTTCTGTTGCTGGTACTGCTGGCGTTTCAACTGATGATCCTTGTTTGGTTGTGTAAGTTTCGTTTTAGATAAGTTAAGGATGTATTAGAGATGAATTGCGTTTTGTTTTTAAAGACTTTTAAATATCACAACATTTTTTGTTTTTTAGTTAAAGATGCTTTCTTTTGTTTTGTATTTCAGTATGGATTTTTTCATAACATTTCAGGTTTTTATTCACTTTGCCAGCAAGCAAATGAACATTATCACATTCGAGTTTCTTGTGTGTTTGTTTATAATTTTTTGTTTAATACATTTGTGGGAATGTTGCTGTATTCAAAAAGGTGAGAGGGAGAGAGAAAGTAGAGAAAAATTCGCAGAAAATTTATTTTTTTTTATAAAAAAAAAAAAATATTTATATATTTTTTTTTAAATTCTCACGATATATATTTTGTATTTTTTGTTATTTTTTTTTTTAATTTCGTGTGCTTAGCGTGTGTTTATGTATGTTTATTTTTCTGGCGTATGGCGGCCGGCGGCATTAACGGACGATGATGCTCTCCCGTTTAAGCTACAACAACAACTAATTTCGAACTGTATCAAAAACTCGGCTCAAAGCCATTTGTCGCAGCCATTTAACGTTGGCGTTTCTCGTCGTCGAAGTAATAGTCGTCCATCGAGCCAAAGTTTAAATGTTTAAGGTTTGCTCATATTGTTGTTTTAAATTTTGTTTAAACGCAGTTGTTTTGTTGTTGTTGTTTTGATTTTGTTTTTGGTTTTAATTTGATTTTTGTTATTTTTAATTTTATCTTCTTTCTATAAATCAGCACTCCGCTGCTTTGTTGTTTTGGACTTTAGATTATTTTTATAGGTTTTTGAATTATTATTTAGAAAAAAAATCGAATGTCATCATCATCATCATTATCAATAACATCCGAGGCGTATAATAATGTTTTAACAGCACAAACAAACAGAAAACAGAACAGAACACCATTAATTGATGATGATCTAAACTACAGCGCTAGGCAAAAGAAATACAAAAAAAAAAAAAAACAACAACGAAACGAAAAAGTAAAATACAACTCACACACAATTAAACCTAAACGAAGAGAAAGAACACAAAAAAAAAAATGGGCAATCGAAAACAAGAATGTAAAGCAAACCAAGCTCAACAAATTGCTAAAGATCCACAGCCAGCAACACAAAAACAATATTAAATATATGCGAAACTTAATTTATTATTTATTTCAAAAATTCCAAAAGAAGTTCTAACCTAAAAAGGGTCGAAAAGATTTATAACATCAAGAAAAAAGTCCCTAGGCATTTTTTAGGCAAATAAGCTTTTGTAAGGCAAAACGAACAAAACTAAACAAAAATCCCCATAACAAAATGTCGCTGTAGTAGAGTAGAAAAATAACTCTGTCAAAAATGGAAACATATGTAGGCACTTTCCCATATCCATTTACCTATTATAAACGCTGAGTTAAATTTTACAAAATAGTTAAAAAGCTGTTTTTTTTAATCCTAACCTAAGCCAATGGGTTACAAGAGCTAAATGTTTACGTTCTACTGAATTTTGTGTCAACTGAAGTCTAAAACAGTTTATGAAGTTTGAAAAGTCCATGAACTTTTTATAGCTTTACGAATAATTAATTGCACACATGACAAAACCATCGTTATTCGAAGAGATTTTTAAATTCTGTGTCTTCTAAAGTCTACAGCTATTGCAGATCAATTCCTTTAAAAAAGTCATATGATATTGAAAAAAAAACTTTAAACTTATACTCTTTCAAACTAATATTTGTTACGCGTACAATAATTTTTCAGAAAGGATATTCAATTCTGTGCCATTTGATGTCTATAAGTTTTATGGATCAATTGACTTTTTAATAATATAGAGGAAAAGCTTATAAACTGCAAAGGTTTTGTCCAATTATTATTCGAAAAGTTTTGTCAATTCTTTGACATCTGAAGTATACAGGTTGTGCAGTTAAATTTGTTGAGAAATGTTGAATGATATTGAAGAATACATTATAAACTGAAAAGGTTAATTTAGAATTCCTAGGCAAAATATTAGTTTTATAAATAATTAATTGCACCCATGATCAATCTATAATTATTCCGAAAGATTATGTAATTCTGCGTCCTCTGCAGTCTATTAGTTCTGTAGATCAATTCATTGAGCAATACTAAATGATGTTGAAGAACAGTTTATAATTTTTCAAGTTTTAGTTGTCATCATTATATTTGAGTAAACGAACAGTTCTTGCACACATGAAGGAGCTATAGGTTTTCGAGACGATTATTTACCTCTGTCTCATATAAGGTCTAAACGTTCAGCAGTTCAATTTGAATTAACAAATGAAGACTAAAAACTTTAGAAACTTAAAAAGTTTAGTTTATATTGTATTTTAATTCTTAAAACAAAATATTATTTTTAGTTTATTGAATTCTATGCCATCAAAAGCATAATTCGTTTAAATTGTCAAATGAAGTTAAACAAATTTTTAGTCCTTAAAAACTTAGTTGCTGTTATAATCCTTATACAAATTTTTGGTTTTACAAAAACTAACCTGCACACATGACCAATTCTTTTGTTTTCGGAATGATAAAGACATTTCTCGTCATCTGAAGTCTAAAAGTTTTGCAGATCAATTCGTTTAAATTATTAAATTAAGTCTATAATCTTTACTAACCTAAAAAGTTTTACGAAAAGTTATTTGCACACATGATCGAAACATTATAATTTGCAAAGATTATTGAGTTTTTCGTCATATAAAGCCTAAAAGTTTTGCAGATCAATTCCTTTAAATGATCAAATTAGGTTTAGAATCTTACTAGCTTAAAAAGATTATTAGTTTTACGAACAATTATTTGCACACATTATCAAAACATTATAATTTGCAAAGATTTTTGAATTTTTCGTCATCTGAAGACTAAAAGTTTTGCAGATGAATTCGTTTAAATTGTTCAATGGTGTTGAAAAAAACCTTATAAACTTTAAAAGTTTAGTTTTTTACTTAAACAAACTATCATTACAAACAATAACTTGCACACATGATCAAGCCATAATTTTTCGGAAAGATTGTTTCATTATGTGTCATCTAAAGGCGAGAAGTTCAGGAGAGCAATTCGTTTAAAATTTTAAATGAAGTTGAATTTCTACGAATTTGAAAAGATTAGTTTTAATTATAATTCTTAAACAAATTGTTATTTTGATGAACAGTTGCTTGCATACATGATCGAATCTTTATAACTCCCAAAGTTTATTTAATTTTGCGTTATCTAAAGTTTTAAAGTTGTACAAATCAATTAAATGAAGTTGAAAACGTAATAAACTTTAAAACTCTAATTGTAATGTATAAACCTTAAAGGCCTTATCTTTATTGCACATATGATCAAGCAATTCAAAATCGAAAAGGTTCTTGAATTCTATGTCAACTTAAAGCTACAGGTTCATCATATCAATTCATCTGGAAGTGTCTACTGAAGTTTGGGAAAATCACTTTAGATTTTAAGGAATTCATTTATATTGCTATTTCCAAAAACAACCTTTATTTGTATAAAATTTCATATAAATTTCTGTACAAATTTATATCTTTCGCCAATACATATGTAAAGACGACAGGAATATATTTGTGAGAACTTTTGTCAAATAAATATAAAGGGCCGTAGACGTATATATTCCCATATCAACTGATTTACATATTATAATATAGACTACAATTAGGTTAGGTTCGATTTAAGTGGCAGTCTGCCATCAGACTCACTTAGACGTTTTCGTCCGTTGTGATACCACAGGAACAGAATAAGGAAGATGCCTTCTAGTTCCTACAGTTGAACCATCCAGATTGTTTTAGAAAGCCCAAAAACTTGCGAATGTTCACAACAGCTAAATCAGACAGGTTCTCAAAGAAATGAGAACCTAAAGTAGAACTCCTTCTAACTGTCAGTGCGGAACATACACACAAAAGGTGTTCTATAGTCTCTTCTTCTTCGATGTCCCTACAGCTTCTGCAAAAGTCGTTGCTGGAAACCTTCAGTCTGTCAGCATGTTTTCCGATTAGACAGTGACCTGTCATGACGGACACAATGACTGAAACATTTGTTCTACATCCTTCGTCACTTTGACTCAGATCGGTCCAGATTTGGTAATAGCTGCCATGTTTTCCGATTAGACAGTGACCTGTCATGGCGGACACAATGACTGAAACATTTGTTCTACATCCTTCGTCAATTTTACTCAGATCGGTCCAGATTTGGTTTAGGGTCTTAGCAAAATCGGATAATAAATGTTGCTTTTATGGACCTAAAAGCAACATTTATTATCCGATTTTGCTGAAATTTGGAACAGCGAGTTGTGTTAGGCCCTTCGACATCCTTCTACAATTTGGCCCGGATCGTTCTAGATTTGGTTATAGCTGCCATATAGACCGATTCTCCGATTTAGGGTCTTAGGCCCATAAAAGCTACATTTATTATCCGATTTTGTTGAAATTTTGGGACAGTGAGCTGTGTTGGTCCCTTCGACATCATTCTTCAATTTAGTCCTAATCGGATCAGATTTAGATATATAAGCGCCATATAGACAGATCCTCCAATTTAGGGTCTTAGGCCCATAAAAGCTACATTTATTATTCGATTTTGCTGAAGAGTGAGATGTTTTAGGCCCTTCGACATCATTCTTCAATTTGGCCCAGGTCGGTCCAGATTTGGACATAGCTGGCGTATAGACCGATCTCTCGGTTTTAGTTTTTGGGACCAAAAAAAGCGCAATTATTGTCTGATGTCGACGCAAATTGGGACAGTGAGTTGTGTTAAGACCTTCGATATCCGAACCCTACATTTAAGGTTTTGGGCCCATAAAAGGCGCATTTATTGTCCGATGTTGCCGAAATTTTGGACAGAGAGTTAAGTTAAGCCCCTCCACATATTTTTTGCAATTTGGCCTAGATCGATCAAGATTTGCATATAGCTACCATATAGACCGATATCTCGATTTAATGTTTTGGGCCCATAAAAGGCGCATTTATTGTCAGATGTTGCCGAAATTTGGGACAGATAGTTAAGTTAAGCCCCTCCACATATTATTGCAATTTGGTCTAGATCGATCAAGATTTGCATATAGCTACCATATAGACCGATATCTCGATTTAAAGTCTTAGCCTCAAAAAAAAGGCGCATTTATAATCCGATTTAACTGAAATTTGACACAGTGAATTATGCTAGGTTTTTCAACATCCATGTTGTATATGGTTCAGATCGGTTTATTCTTAGATATACTAAAAAGACCAATATTTTGTTATACACAATTGAGCAATGACTTGTACTTATTAGCATTTGGTCCAAATCGGATCATATTTCGATATAACTGCTATGGGAGGTATGCAATTTTCACCGGATTGTGATGAAAGGTGGTTTACATATATACCCGAGGTGTTGGGTATACAAAGTTCGGCCCGGCCGAGCTTAATGCCTTTTTACTTTTTTTTTTTTTTTGAGTAAATGTTAATTGTTTATTGATGACATTGTTGAGGAAGTAAAACAATTCTACAACTTTTAATACCACTTCAGCATAAATCATTTTTCTCATATTGAACGTTTGAAGATAATGAAATTTTTTAAACTGGCAATAACTAAAAAAAAATCCCCCAAACTTCTAGGAATGTATTGAAAACCTAGTTTGATTTTAAAATAAATTTAAGCATATGGATACCTGAATGAGTTGTGAGAAAAGTGTTTTGTTAAAGACTTGAAACTAAACCTAATTTAACCTAGATTTTAAATCTTCCACAAAGTAGAAACATGTTTAGTCTATGTTAGAATAAGGAAAATAACAGTTATTTTTACTATATATGTGTGATTATTTGTTTAACGACGAATTGCTATAAGACTTATTGGGGTCCAGATAACTTTTCTGTGTTTACTTTTTTGCTTCAAAAATTTCAAAAAAATCCTGTTTGTCTAATTTTTAGTTTTATTTACTTAGATATAAACACAACATCTACCTGTAGAAACAGGTGAATAAGACAGTTAAGGTATTTGCCATAGATTAATTAAGCTATATACGAAAGACCATATATATATATACACAGAGTTAGTATCACTTTGGGAAATTTAGCTTCAAGTTTTAGATTAGAATTAATTTTATAGTCTGAATTCATGTTTAAAATATTTCACCTTGAAGTTTCATTCTTTTGTTCAGCTTATCAGCTTTATTTTGTCTATTTGTCTAGTTTAATTTATATGACTATATGTATATAAATATGTACAATACAAAGACTAAAATCAACAACAATTTAGAATCAAAAAGCGAATAATTTTTTGTCCCCAATATTCAGTATCAGCAAATCTATCTATATATATATATATATATATATATATATATATATATATGTGTAACTCAACCATTTCAAATTGTTTGTATGAAAAAAAAAGAATCGTGTTTTTTTTATTCACTTAAATGTTAAATGTTCAATAATGCATCCAAGGCATATAGCAAACATACATATCTACAAAAGCTGATATGCATGTAGGTATTGATTTTAAAAACAAATTATTCAAAATAACATTTCCGGTTATTAGGGAATATTAAAAAAAATCTGCATTACAAAAAAACACTCTGCCAGGCAAAAAGATAAATGTACCAAGATAAATACCGTTTTTTGCCATTTAACCATAACCGAAATAAAATACTAAAAACACGCAAATACAGATACTCTGCCAAGGGTTGTATGCGACAAAAAAAAAAACACAATAATAATAATAATTATGACGACAACAAAAATAACCATATAATTATTGTCCACTAAACACAGAAAAAATATCAACAATTAAAAAACTATTTAATGCCAATTAAAATTTTACTCTTCTTTTCGACAACATTTATAATAATAATGAAAAAAAGTGCTGTATTAAAATTATTCAGTTCAATGTCAGTGTTATTTTTTTTTTAATGTTTAAGCGAAACACAACACAAAAGAACTCAAGTCAGCAAGAACTTGAGACTGCTAGCTTATAATCTGCTGCTTTCACGTGCTGGAAAAAGCTGTTGTAGCAAAATTAAAGCATATGGAAAGATATGAAATTTATAGAGGACGGAAAGATTGTTTGGAAACAAAAGAAAACTGGAGCGAATAACAATTTTGAATCAAACAAATGTATGTATTGGGCCCAATAAGCTTAAATTGGGAGATCGATCTATATGACAGCTATCCAATATGCTGCAATCTTAGCCATTACGGCACGGTTCTGCAACTACTCACTGTGCCACATGTCAGCTCAAGCAAGTTCTAATATGTGTTATATAGGGCTCCTTCTGGCGACATTTGTGAGGTACTAGCCATGTAAAAACTTTTCACAAAGAGGTGTCACACTGCGGCACACCATTCGCACTCGCCTTTGAAAAGAAGGCCCGTTATCATTGAACTCAAACTTGAATCGGACAGAACTCATTAATATGTGAGAAGATTGCCCCCGTTCCTTGGTGGAATGTTCATGGGCAAACTTGCATTTGTATATAAAGCCGATACCCTTAATCGGGAGATCGGCTACAACTGCATATATCAAAATTTGGTATAATCTGGACCATACTCAGCACGGATGGCCAACAACACGCTGTGCCAAATTCGAAATCATTTGGCAGGTGTAAAATACAACTCATTCCAATCGAGTAAAAATGAGTCTGTTATGGCCTCAATATTTTAAATCGGTACACGGGGCTGTAGAAGCTATTTATATCAAAATATTGTAAAATCTGCACCATATTCGGCAAGGGTTTACAGGGTTCTAAACCACTTAATGTGTCAAATGTCAGCGAGATCGAGCAATAATACGCCTTTTATGGGCTCAAACCCTTAAATCGCGAGATCGATCTATATGACAGTAATATCAAATCTGTTAAGATCAGTATATAGCTACCATATATATGTTGGTCCGATTTTCAGTAATAATGCAATAAAATGGTCATTTGTATATTTATAGACCAATCTTGCCAAAATATTGCACAACGCTTTCCTCGTTAGCTACCCCAATATAAATAGAGTTTGGTCAAAATTGGTTCAGATTTAGGTATAGCTCTCATATAATCTAAAGCGATATCTATTTACATATCTACATAAAAAAGAAGTATCTGTGCAAAATTACGAGCAGCTGGATTATGCGTTCGACAGCTATCGCGATTTTCATAGACGGAGAAACATGGCTGCATCGACTCAGAGTGTCGAGACAATAATATACATATGTATATGCGTTATAGGGTCGCATACCAATATTTCGAGGTATTAAAAACTCAATGACTAGTATGCCATCCATCCTATGGGAGTGGGAGGTATAAAAAAGAAGTAATCTTTATGCCATAATATTTCCCTAGCTATATCCACAGCATTTTCTAACAAAATTGTTTATGTTTCAGGAACTCCTGCCCAACAATTAAAGATCTCTTAAGATGATAAAAGGTCATATTGATTATCTTCCGGTTCTGTTTGAGCCAAATTTAAAAAGGTTTTGCGCTTGCCCATGGTATGAGCAGTTTAACTCCACGTGATTTTTTTCTTGTTTTTTTTTTTTTTTTTTTTTTTTTGAATTGTGAAAGAATGAAGAATTAATTTTCGAATATTTGATTTGAGTGGCTCTGTAGAATGGCATGATTTGCTGGAGGCTTTTTGTATTTTCCTACGATTTGTAAGGCATTGTTTTGTTTAGCTGTTAGGCTTTATTATTATTTCATGGCTAACACATACGTACATTTGTACAAAAACAAAAATAATAAACCAAACCATTCTCCCCTCAAAGCTCAGGCACGCACTCAAAATAATGCTTATAGGCGCAGCAGAGACCCATACACTTGTATTAATGGCATAAACAAAGCAACAACACTTCAATGTAACCTTGAAAACAAAATTGTTAACAAAGACCAAATACGAGTAGTACACTCGGGCATACAATCGCCCTCTCATTATATAGAGCTCTCTTTTTCTGACCACTCACACATACAAACACATACACTCAAGTTTTAACTCTTTATAATAACATAATGAGCTAAGGAGAATTGTTCATGAGTTGTTTTTTTTTTTTTTTTTTTTTTTTTGGAGAGACTTGTGATGTTTGTATTTGTGTTTGAAAACTAACGTCATAATAGATTTTTTAACAAATTTCCGCTGGTTTATAGTGGGGCATATGGACAAGAACTTAAGGCTCCATTTTCGATTTGTCTTAAAAAATAGGTCTCTCTATGATGGTTTATATACTACATGACGGCAGCGTAGATAGTTTGTATTGGTTGGTTTAACATTTAATGATAGGTCGGTCGAATGGTTACTTGGAACTATAGGCTTGTCTTTTGTTACCCTTCATGTTACCTTTCGTGTTATTTGTATGTAAATGTATTTTCTGTATTAATTACGCTAATGATAATCTTAGAAAAATCCAATTTTCTAATTATGTAGACCGGGCACAGTGATTGGGGAGAAAATATTGAAATTTGTCGAAACTATTACAAAAGACAATTTATTGAGTATATTGGGTTGCCCAAAAAGTAATTGCGGATTTTTCATATAGTCGGCGTTGACAAATTTTTTCACAGCTTGTGACTCTGTAATTGTATTCTTTCTTCTGTCAGTTATCAGCTGTTACTTTTAGCTTGCTTTAGAAAAAAAGTGTAAAAAAAGTATATTTGATTAAAGTTCATTCTAAGTTTTATTAAAAATGCGTTTACTTTCTTTTAAAAAATCCGCAATTACTTTTTGGGCAACCCAATAGTAACTTATATATGATAAATGTGGGATTTTTCGTAAATATTTTAAGATTCCATTAAAAAGTAGGTATGCCAAAAAAAAAAATATTTTTAGACTGCACACATGAACAAGTCTAATATATCAGAAATCAATACTGCTCATATTTTTAAAATCAATTTCTGTGATGGTTTCATAATATTTCACACTAAAAAAGTTACTTATTAAATTACAGGTTGGTTGAAATTGAGCTCTTATATGATAGTCACTTCGCTTAAGGGTATTGATGAGATCGCTATAAGGTACAGTATTTTTCTTTAACAAAAAAAAAGTAAATAAAAAAAATTTAATTTTTTTTGGTGTCTCTTAGGGGAATATTATTTATTTCATAATATTTCGATTATTTCTCTTTTGAGACGAGTTTATACAGCTCACTGTTATACATTTTGTAGATGTCGGGTAATAAATGCGCCTTTTATGAGCTCCATACCTCAGAAATATGATCCGATGTGTACCATATTCGGCAAAAATGTCGAAGGGACTACACACTGTTACCCACTGTTATAAATTTCAGCGAAATTGCATAACACACTGACCATTTATGGGTCCAAGACCATTCAAGGTCTATATAGGTTCAACACCATTTTGGGTTTAAGTCCATTCAAAGCAAGTAGTCTACATGGTAACTATATATACTAATGGTCCGATTTTTACCATACACGACTTAATGAACTTAAGACCCCAAATCGGAGGTTGTTCATTAGGGCAGCTATAACCACACATAGGTCGATCTGAACCATACTCGGCACGGATGTGTAAAACACCTCATTATTACAAATTTCAGTCAATGCACTTTTCAGAGCTCAAAACCTTAAATCGGGAGATTGGTTAACATGGTAGGTATATTCTAATATGGCTCAATCTGAACCATACTCGGTATAGATATCAAGGGATCTAACACAACTTACTATTCCTAAATATGAACAACATCGGGTAGTAAATGAGTCTTTTATGGACCCAAGACCTTTAATCGGGCAGTTTTAACAAAATTTTATACGCTCTGGACTTTAGTAAGAAGGGGTGTCAAATGGTCCAATACGACTCACTATTCCAAATTTCATCGAAATCGGGTAAAAAATTTCGAAAAAAAGTTGTCAAATCTGGAAATCCGTCTAAAGGGTTTTTTCCTATGAGTTGAGTTTTTTGGGGTGGCAGTAGTGGTTGATAATCGCCTCAAAACTTCATATTTGAAAGTGGATTGTGTTCAGTATACTCTACCATTTTATCATGGACAAAGTCACAAACGAGTGACGACTTCAAATGAGTTAAGTTTTTCGGGGTGGCAGTACCGGTTGATAATTGTACCCAAATAAGGGGGCCACCGTAGATTAACATGTCCGACATCAGAAAAAAATTTTCAGCGGTGGTTTTCCCCTCCTAATGTTGGCAACATTTTTGAGTTACTATGCTATGTAAAACTTCTCTCCAAAGAGGTGTCGCACTACGGCACGCCTTTCGGACTCGGCTATAAAAAGGAGGCCCTTATCATTGAGCTTAAAACTTGAATCGGACTGCACTCATTGATATGTGGGAAGTTTACCCTGTTCTTTGGTGGAATGTTCAGGGGCAAAATTGGCTATTTGCAATTGTACCCAAATGTCACTTTTGAAAGTGAATTGTGTTCAGTATACTCTGCCATTTTATCATGGAGAAAGTCATAAACGATTAACCACTGCAAATCTTTGAAATTGCAGAAAAAACTACATCTGGGTGTGGTTTAAAGCGAGCAGTTTGTCTCCCGAAATGGCCCATTGAGTTGGTCGCCAAAATCAACTATACGATTTTGGCGCCTCTTGCCATTTATGTGGACAAAAAAAAGATTGTACAGCACTTGGAAGACTGACCAAGTTAAATGACTGAGAGTATGGTCACTAAATTAGCAGACGATGTTTTTGATATGGAAATATTGCTCTTCATTGAGTACATTTTAACGGTGAGAAAAAGAAGAACCTTTGATTTTTACCCATCGTTTCGGAGCGAATTGGAATAGTTTTCGCCGGAATGGAAGCGGAATTCTCACAGTTCGGAGCGCAATGTTTTTCAATCTAAATCCCGTTGCGGCCACACCGCTTCCGCTTAGCTCCCCTTCGGCCCGCTCTGAATCCCCTTTTTTTTCTCCTTAAGCACTTTCAATCCATAGTTGAGACTAAATTTGCTTGCATTTATTTCCATGTATGACCAAACGACAATACCATCCATCATGCTAATGAAAATGTTAATTTTTATAAGAGATTCCCTAAGCCCTATAGCCCTCAGCAACATTTCATTGCCATTGGGCCAAGTCCAATTTGAGGCATAAACCAGCATTAAAGACAATCTTTGATTATATGCCAAAAATACAAACAAAAAAAGCCGAAAACAAAAACATATCTGGAGCATCCAACCAACCATCCATCCATTTATCCATGGCAAAAATTAACCACTGTGTCAATGTTTTCAATTTACATATATTGACATTGAATTCTTGTTGTTATAACAAAAAAAAAAAAAGCAAACATTCAAGGTTTTCCATGAACAGCAACCATAAAAGACAGATTCATGATAGATAAAAATCAATATATATGGACTTCCTTAGCTTCCCCAAATTCAATGGATCGATCTCGGTTTTATGGTTCACAGGCTACTACAAAGAATAATAAAAGACTAATCACTTAATCGCTATCTAACCACCAGCATAGTAAAAGTGACTGTGTGATTGTGACACTTTCAAAATCAAAAGGTCCCAAGGAAACGAAGCAAACTTGAACTTCCTTTTAGCACCTCCTCACCTCTACACACCCAAGAAAAAAAAAAACGTTCCAATGGACAAATATATTACGCAATATCTTAAATATAAATAAATTATCGAGTTTGACGAAGCAGAAGAAGCAAGCAACAAAACAGCCATTTTTTTGAATGACAGCAACGACGACTATGGTTGAAGTAGAAAAAAAAATCGTTAAAACTCTAAAACAAGTGTACATCTCCGCATTGGAATTGGAATCTATTTGAATTTTTAGCAAATTTACATAAAAAACCTGTTGTGTCCGTTGTTTGGTCTGACGTTTTGTCCATTTGTCTGTTAATTAGATTTATGTCATTGATTTGGCTTGGCGTTTCTATAGTGTCGTTGTATTAGTTTTTTTGAAATGCACGACACCTATTTAGCAGCATCAACCTAAGCTGGCATATACAAAGAGTAGAGTGTGCTCACTTGTCCGCTCACTCAACTCTTTCACGTTTTGTGCTAATCTTGGCTAACGTGTTGTGTTAATTAATAAAGCTCATCATTATCATCTTCTTGGCTGGTGTTTTGTATTTCTAAGAAAAGATTATTTTTTCCTCGGTTCTTTTTTTCTCAAATTTGCAACAGGTTATTTTTGAATAAATTGTTCAATTTGTGTTTTTTTTTATTTTTCTTATATGATTTATTAGCTAGGTTGGCCTATGACGCTAACACTCAAAGAAAAAAATGCAGAGAGTTGGGTAGAGTAAAAACATGAAGTAGAGGTCTTCCTATGTCGTGGTTCAAGTTAAGCTTATGCGTCATTTAGCGTTCGCTGAACACAAACGTAGTGTAAGCTTAACGTAAATGCGTAGCGTAACGTGAATGTAATCATAAAATCAAGGTAAACTCAAACTGGTATTTTTGAACGATACCTTAAAGTGAAGTTGTAAGTTACACAAATGCCACGTAAAACTAATGTAACGTAACGTTAACTCAACGTAAAAGCAAAAATTAATGCAACATAAACGTTATGTAAAACTAAGGTAACTGGAGGCCACCATACCGCAGAGTATTAGTATGAACACAAGAAACATTCTTTCAGCGGTAGTTATGCTAAACTAAGGCACCCTGGTAGCCCAATTAATAGAGTGCTTGTATTGCCAGTATAGACGTTGTTTAGTGTATACTGAACCTTCCCTAGAAAAAAACATTCAAATGGACATAAAGACCGATCGTAAAAATATGGGATCGAAATGTAAGGCAATTAGAAATAGCATACAGTTGTACACAAATGGATACGAATCCGTTAAGGAGATGTTAATATGTGGATCCCATAAAAATTATACGGAAACGTAAACTAATGTTACGTTAACGTAAATGTAACGTAACTTAGACATAAATGTAAAGTAACTGAAACGTAAATGTAACGTAACATAAATGTAAATGCAACGTAACTTAAACGTAAATGTTACATAAACGTAACGTGTAACAGAACGATAACAATGTTTCAATGTACGAATTGATTTCGTGATATAATCGTATAGTTTAATTCCATAAAATTCATTATAATTAACAATAACACGAAAATGGAACGCAGAATATTGTTTTTACTGAAATATACGTTCCGGATACGGTTTACATGTGTATTCATAAACGAAAACAAAATATTTCACACGATATCTTACATTTACGCTACGTGAGAGCATAAGCAGTCGCGCCATCTAACCATGGTTGCAGGCCCGTTTGATAACGTGTAACATAACGTAAAACTAATATAAACGTAAAACCAACACAAACATGAAACTAACCTAAACGTAAAACTAACGTAAACGTGAAACTAACGTAAACGTTAAACTAACGTAACGTGAAAAAAACTCAATGTAAGCCCATTGAAAACTTGATTTAGTACGTAACGCAATAACGTAAACGTTATAAACGTCAACATAACGTAAAGTATAACGTATACTCAACGTAATCGCATAAGTTCATTATTCAATAAATTATTCCTTTATTTACATAGACAAAAAAAAATTTTTTATGCACTCTTGCCACGTTCAGGTTCAATGGGTAAACCACCATTAAGGTCCATTTTGCCCATTGGTATACCCCAGAGAAAAATAAACTGAACGAGAAAAATAAAGATAAGTGAAAAAGGCTTAAGTTAGGCCGGGCCGAATCTTGGAGGCCCACCATCATCGACTCTGGTAAAAATTATTACAATCCACATTTTTACCTAACCAGACAAAAAATTATAATTATAAACCCATTAAGACCATGCATGGCACGGTTGTTTGAATTCGTAACGAAGCACTATGTGCAAAATTTCAGACCAGTCCTATAACATTTGCGGTTTCTAGCTGCTCAAGATGTCAACTCGGACGATAGGTTCATATGAGAGGTAAGTTAGATTATGAACCAATTCAGACCGTACTGGGTACGATTGTTGGAAGTCGTTGCGGAACACCATGTGCAAACTTTCAGCTCAATCAAACAAGGCTAGAGGCTCAAGAGGCTCAATTAGTCATCTCGGGAGATCTGTTTATATGATCCGGTTATTTTCCAATTTGGACCGCACTTGACGCGATTTCTTGGAAATCCAAACAAAACTTTCCGTGCGGAATTTCAGCCAAATCGGGTAACAACTGCGGCTTCCAAGGACTAAAAAAGTCAAAAAAGGAGATCGGTATATATGGAAGCAATATCCAATTCTGAACCAATATGCCCCATTTGCAATACTCAATGACCTACATCAACAAGAAGCATCTGTGCAAAATTTCAAACAGCTTGCTTTACGCGTTCGATCATTATCATGATTTATACAGACGAACGGGCATGGCCAGAACGGCTCAAAAAGTCAAGACAAGGAAATAACCGTGTGTAGGATTTCTTCGCGTACCCTGTCAAACTATTTCTTCTTATCAATGTATCTCAGGCACTGTACGCGAGACACATACCTCCAAACCACCCAGAACCGGGAAAAACGCCTCTCCATAACAAATAGCCTGAGCCGCTATAGATCCAGACATGAGCAAAGAAAGTTTTCGAGCGACTAATTCTCATATCCATCAACGCAAGAAACTCCAGAAGAATAAGAATCTATAGGTTAACCGCATTTATGTTGGTTCATATCCGATGATTGCTTATGAGTATTAGACGATGAGAACGTGCCAATATGATTTGTGATAGACAGTCTCACTCATGGTGTCTGCCAAAACAAGCCACTGTCTGATTGGAAAACATCTTCGATATTTGCTGTGTGTTATTTTTAGACTACATAGTGAAAATCATCATTAATCGTTTCTTATAATCTGTTATTGCCTGATAGTGATAACTTACCAGTACAACTTTGGACTGGTATTTTATCCAGAACATCTAACTTACACTAGATAGAACTAAAATAAAACACAGCAATTGTAGGATTTATTAAATAATGTCTAGATTGTCAGCTGAAGGATTCGATCTGAGACTTTCATGTTCAAGGTTACTTTCTCGAGAAGCTAGAAAATGTACTCTGATCGTTCCTGCTGCATCACAATACGTATTTGAAGTCTTCAAAGAGCTATCAACTTTATAAAATCGAAGTTTTTCCTACAATGAAGCAACCTTTATCTCATATATTTTTTTGAGTGTTATATTTTCCTTCTCCATATACATATTCATATACATACCCATACCCTTACACAAATTCTAACAAATCGTACATCTGGTCATTGCGTTCTATTATTCCATTGTTGATTGGAAAAACTGTATCTCTATATATGGAGCTCATGGCTAGCAACATCAATTTATAGACTTGGATCTAGTCAATAATATTCATTCAGACCATCATAGATTCAGCGGTTATAACACTTTGTGTTACGTGTGTTTGTTTGTTTTTTTTTTTTTTCTTCTCTATTTATCTTAAGGCGGATCTGTAAATTTTCAATTTTACACAAACTATTGTTTCAATATGCTTGACGACTTCTAGAGTAGTCATAGTAGTCGATCTCAATCGATGACAGTACAAAGTATTTGTTTGTTGCTTATGCCAATATGAATTGCTCTTAGTTTGCTGTCTGTCAATGGTTTATTTCGAAACAATAATGACAGCTTTGTATTATTATGGACAATAGATAGAGAGAGAGAGAGACACAATGGTGGCAATAATGGTTGGGTAATTTAGCGTTTTTGGTATTGCTGTAGGTGTGAACATCTACAAATTAGTGAGGTCTATGTAAGTTGCTTTAATTTCAAATATGCTTTGACATCATAAGAGGCCTACATATCTAACATAGAGGAAGTATTTATGGTAATTTTTAAGAAAATTCCAAAGCGACTTGAGGTATGTAAAATTTATATAATAAACTTAGTATACTGCTAAGTATTGTTCAATATGTTATTTGGAATTTTAATACATAAACACCGTTTACAATGGTCTTTAAATACGGATTTTCCCTTTATGAACTCATCTGACGAGAGCCTTAAATTCGGATTTAATGAGCAGTGTAAACGGGGTGATTGTTCTTTTTAGCATAACAATTTTTATTCGATTTATATGGGTGCTACATTTATTCATGACCCCTTCTTAACCATATTTGGCGTAAATATGTAGATTTAGCCCCATAAGATGTAAAAAGAGGCTGAGTTTCTTATAACTGGCCCAAAGGCATATAAGCAGTTCTCTGAAGTATTAGGGATTTAAATAAACTTTTACAACGAATTCAACTAGGCTGTTGTAAAACAAAAATCTTAAGTTAGTATCCATAACCGGTTAGGCCTTTATTCTGTCTTAGGACTATACTACATTCAATGTATACTAATAGGCAAAAAGAGCTTCATTTAGGTTTTACAGAGGTTTTGTGAAAGTCACTCAAAAATCCAATTTTAATATATAATTTTTTTTTTAACTTCAAAAATGTTTTTGTTTATTTAATTTCCTCTAAAATTAACTCACGCCTCAAGAGGGAAGTTCAATAGTCATGCAATTGTAGTACACCACTCGAGTTAGCAACCATGAAATTTGGGTTTTTTTTATAAATAGCCATTGCAAATACTCTTTTAGCAAAACCTTCAAATGAATATATCAATAATTCAATCATTTATCGCATTATCTGGCAAATTTGGCTATTAACAGTTAACAACATAAAGTATGCGAAAAAAAAACTAAACCAATTGAGAAAATTGAGTATTGCTGCTACACTATGCCAAAACAAAATCTTCCACTTAATCCTATTGTGGTCATCAATCAAGATTTCTTTCGCCAATTTGCCACCAAAGTAAGCGATAACATTCTGTCTTACACTTCTTAAGCATATGACATGAAGTACTATAAACTTGGTGTTAAATGAAAAAAAAAAAAATATATAAATAATACTTACAAGTAGAGACCTGCTAGACTAAATCTTATATACCCTCCACAATGTTAAATTCTTTGCAAGGTTTCTCTAAGAACACACTAAAAATTTATTAAAATGGATGAGGATCATGCTCACCCCAGAGGTCGCAGTTCTTAATTCGAGAAGTGAAATCGATAGATTTCGAAAATGTATAGTGGTGTACGGTATAAAAACTAGTAATAATAAGATTTCCAAAAGCCATTGTTAGTATTGTCCAAATCGGTCTAAAACCTGATATTGCTCATAGATAGACCGATATCCCGATCAGCCTTCTATGGCACTTCAGAACTTAAACTTTGGATTGAGTTCCCCATTGTCCGAAACTGACTATTTTTTGCGTTTTGGGTAGCGCGCTCCCCACGAAATTTGATCCCAAATGTTAATATGACATTCGCATAATGCTTTTAAATACATTTCCTTTGAGTATCATATTACCACAATCGGTCCTTTACCGTTTTGGGGGTTTTTGGATGGGGCGCTCCCCCTATTAACTTAATATCAAATTTGTATATCAAATTCTTAGTCTACTACCAAATAACTTTCGTTTAATATTTATAGCGATCTGAACGGCCGATATGTTACTTTAGGGAGTTTTGGGGTAGAGCTATCCCCTCAAACTAACATTATAGTCTCATATTGTCCCGATCGGTCTATTTAAACGTTTTGGTTTAAGGGTGGGACGCTCTCCCAGTAACTTGACCCCAAATTTAAATACCAGAATCGTACCCACCTCCCGACCACCTTTCGTTTAAGTTATTTATGATCTAGCCTATGTAATTGTCCGTTAAGGGGTTTCTGTAGTTTCCCCTAAACTCAACCCAAATTTAAATGTTAGATTTGCCATTCCTTTGAGTCCAATTTTGATCCGAAATGTCTATATGCCCGTTAGATGAGTTTTGGGCTACAACGCTCCACCCAGCTACTTGACTCTAATTTGAATATTGGATTTTATATTAATTTCCATGTAAATTTTAGTTGGATCTCATATTGACCCGACCGGTCGAGATGTCCTTTAGGAGGGGTTTTGGATGGGACATACCCCATCATTTTGCTTTTTTGTTTTTATTAATTTTTATAAACATATAATAAAATTCAAATTTCCAAGTGCCTCAGCGCCTATTGGCATTATTGAGGCCTTTTAAAATTGTACCCCCTAATTCATATTCTTGATGTTGGCGACCCAGCTGATATTAGGCCTTGAAGTTTGATATCAAATTGGTTTCCTACAACCTTTTACTTTTCATTTGAGCTATTTATTGTCCTAACGGGTCTATTTGACCGTTTTAGGATAAGACGCTCACCCCAGAAACTTGATCCCAAATTTAGATATCAGAATGGATACCACTATTAATATATGAGATTTGCACTCTACTCTTTAATACCTTTCAATTGAGTGCCACTTTGTTTCGTTAGATTTACTTGCTTTTTTGGGGGGGTTTTGGGTTGGGACGTTCCCCCAGTTAATTGACTGCAAATTTGAATGTCAGATTCGTTATTTATTTTCAAATAACTATCTGCTGGATGCCACATTGCCCCGATCGGTCAAGATGTCCTTTAGGAGAGTTTTGAGATCGGGCGTTCGCCCCAACTTTTAGACTTCCATACTGGTATTCTTAGTGTTTGCGGTCCAGCTGAAACTAGGCCTTGAATTTTGATATTAGATTCGATTTCTAATCCCGTCTACTTTTCTCACCCCAGAAACTTGATCCCTAATTAAGATATCAGATTGGATACCACTTTTTAGATATTAGATTTGCACTCTACTCTAAAATACCTTTCATTTAAGTCTAATTCTGTCTCAATAGGTCTACTTGCCTGTTTTGGTAGTGGGACGCTCCCCCCAGTTACTTGACAGTAAATTTGAGTATCAGATTCGTTAGTCATTTAAAAATAACTTTAAGTTCGATCCCATATTGTCCGAATCAGTTGAAATGTCCTTTAAGAGGGTTTTGGGATAGGGCGAACCATTTACTTGAGTTAGATATATGTCCGTTTGGTTTATTCGCCTGTTGTAGTAGATTTTAGGGTAGTACGCTCATCCCAAAAATTTAGTCACAAAATTGGTACTCTTTCCTAAAATATCTTTTATTTGAGTAGAGCGTCCTTTTAGGGCGTTTCTTGAGGTGGGTCGTTTTCTTGACTCCAAATTTAGATTTTAGATTGGAATTCTACTCAAAAATACCTTTCATTTGTGTCCCATGATGTGCCGATATGTCTTCTTGCCCGTTTGAGGGGTTGTTGGGGTGGGGCGCTCCACCCAGTTACTTGACTTCAAATTTGAATATCTAAATACTAATTTGGCCAGGACATTCCATTTAGGAACAAGGGATACTTTTCTCTTATCAATGTGTGCAATCCGATTACAGTTTTAAGCTCAACGATAAAGGGCCTCATTTTGTATGCCAAGTCTCAACGGCGTGCCACATGTGGTGTCGAAGTTTTTGAAATTTTGACATGACACGATACCTTACAAATTTAGCCAGCATTGGTAAAGGGATAACCACCGCTGAAATATTTTTTGATGTTCACGCCGGGATTTGAATCCAGGAGTTCATAGGCGGACATTATAACCTCTGCGCCGTGGTGATCTCTCTTTGAATATCTGATTACTTATTCTCAGATAACTCAATTGGATCTCATATGGGACCGATCGGTCGAGATATCCTTAAGGAGTGTTTTGGAATAGGGTGCCTAACCCAAATGGGGAGGGTTGGTTCCCTTTAAGACATCGAATGGGGAATGGGGCGTCTAACCCAAATGGGATTAGGGGGAAGGTTGGTTCCCCTTAAGACATCGAAAAAAGCGATGTAGAATTGGGTGAATTTGCCCAAGTAACCCTGGTCTGGTTTTTAATGGGACACTATTTTTTTGTCCTCATATAAGCCAAAATCCTTGGTTGTGGTTAAAAAGCGGACGCCATGGTTATTTTGACAAAATTTCTTAGGATTTTCTTAGACAAACGCCAATATTAACTCTACCTAATGACCCTAACAAGTGAGTGGTGACCACCGTGGCGCAGAGGTTAGTAAGTCGGTCTATAACCCCGTACGCTTGGGTCGAACGGTGTTATAGGCCGCTGTCGCAACTACAGTCATATTTCCTTTTCACCGATGGTAAATATTGTACAAATTGAACTCCTTTCATCTGCACTATGGCCAAAGAATTTAAAAAGGTGACAAGGACTTTGGCTCGCAGAATTCGAGCCTATAATGTATCATAGAGTTAAAACTAAAATCCTGCAAGATTAATTGATATGGTATGAGAAATCTTTCTTCTATTTCTTAAAGAAATCTTAGCAAAAACTAAGAAATTTACCACAAGTTATTAAAACATTTTTTTTTTTACTACAATGAATTTAAGGCCTTAGATTTTATTAAAATTGAAATAAGCCTTTATTTAGAATGCGTCATTTAATGGTTTTATTAAATGTCGGTTTTATTAAATTTAAGTAATTTTTTATGTCATTGTTACTTGTAAATATTATTAAAAAAAAACGCCATAATAACCATGTGATTAAATCATATGCGATAAAATTAAAAATAACTACAACTCGTTTCAGTTTTGCTCTGGCTCTGTTCCCCATAGTCTTTCCCCATTGTGGCAAACACGCAAAACATTTAGCGTTCATTCCGTATTGTTTTTATGAAGTTTTTGAACGCTCCGTCATGTTGTAAAACTGACTATGGTGATGACGACAATGTTGCGGCTTTGTGAGGTTGAAAGGCAAAGCAAATATGTATTTCATACAACTTGCCACCACCCCCACATTGGAGACACAATAGAAGCGGTAGCGTTTTGGCGGCGGCAGCTATAACCAAAACATCGTGTAATAGGTGAATTTGTTTGAAACAAATTCGTGTCACTGTGTCGTGTGCTAAAGTTAAATGAAACACGCAAATGTTTAGCTCTTCTTGTTGTTGCTGTTAAACACAAGAGCACGGAGTAGAAGTGGCGATGACACACACCCAAACTTACTTCTTCTTCAGGTACCGAGCTCGTGGGTACACCAACATATAACAACATGACATGCCTTTGCATTTCATGTCCCCTCAAGCCAGGCACGAATTGAATGTTGGTATGAAATTCAACTCAACTGAATTGAAAACTAAACCAGACCATACCAGGCCAGACCAAAGACATCAAGCCCAAACCAAACAACCGGCTTAAGTATTAAGTCAATGTGAGTAGTTCGAGTATGTGTGTGAATATGAATATGTTATGTCTAAATAATCGTAACAATAGCAATGAAAATTAATAGTATTTTTGCAGTTTTTTTCTTTTTTCTTTCTGTTTTGTTTGTTGCTTGCCTTTCAGTTTCAATATCACACTAGAAATGAACGAGAAAAAAAACCGAGTATCAATTTGAAAAACAACTTCATATAAGTTTTTGAATTTAAAACGAGAAGATAACACCAACGTTATATACCAACTATGACTTAGCCCTAGGGGTAGGCATCAAGGGCAACATTTTAATATCATCTTGATATTGGGATTAGCGATTATAAATCTTGGCTTACACAAAATGGGATGAATTAGCAAACGAAGGTGTTGGATTGTTTATCGCAAAAAAGGTCAGTGTAAACGTACTATAAATTGTTGCACTGAAACACTACCGATAGACCTAACCAAGTATATCTGCAGTGAGATCTGGTTTATATCGTTATACAAGGCTTGAAAGCGAAAGTGTTAGATTTTTTGTCGTAAAACATGCCACGTTTTAGTTTAGCATATAAAAGACGAGAGTGTCATAAAACACGTTTTAGCTGCCAGTGTAAACGTACTATTAATTTTATCACTGTACCACTACCGATAGACCTAACCAAACACATCTGCAATGAGATGTGATTCGTAACATAATGCAAGGCAATAGGTCTATTGTTTTGATATCACCTTCTTTATGTTAAGGATTTTATTAAACACATTTTATTGCATTAAAATGAAAATGTTTTGATTTGTATTTTTTTACAATTTTATCTAATTCAAGAAGAAGAATGTTTACTTTTTTTACACTACTTATGTATTTTATTTGCAATTCGCAGAAAAAAAAAAATTCTAACTATGTCAAATCCTCCCCTAATTGAACTTTTTATCTTTCTCTTCGTTAACTGCTCTACTTAGCCCAGTTATTTCAAGTGCAGTAAAATCCCTGACCTTTTTTTTTGTTGGTATGCTACAGTGGTCAATATGTGTCTTGACTTTTCTAGGGCACCGGGTTATTTCCGTTGAGCTGTCATACCAAAGTAAGAGAGACACAGAAACCTGATTATGGTGTGCGTGTGAGTCGCATTCAGCAAAAGGAATTGAGTTTGGGAAATAAAAATCTTTAGGCATATGGAGTGGAGTGTAATTATAATTTTTAGACAGTTTATTTAAAATGAATGTATGGACCCTTATTATCTTTTCCGGCAGTTTTTTAAGATGAATTCATTGAGGGCTTTTTGGATGAAGATATTTTATGGCCCCTAAATTGTATGTCATTTGTTCGTCAGTCAGTCAGTCTGTTGAAATCACGCTACAGCCTTTAAAAATAGAGATATTGAACTCAAAACTTTTCAGAGATTGAATTCAAAGATGGGGTAAAACGGCCTATATCCTGATATATACCCATATAGACCGATCTGCCAATTTAAGATCTAAGGCACATTACGCCCACATTTATTATTCGATTTCGCTGAAATTTGGGACAGGGAGTTATGTTGGGCCCCACGACATACGTGGGGCTGCCATATATACCGATCTTCCGATTTAAGTTTTTGGTAAAGGGTAATGGATAATGCTATTGGAGGCATATCAGAGTATGAACCGATTTGGACCATACTTCGTTTGGAAGTTGAAGATCACAGTAGAAGTCATTGTGCAAAATTTCAATTGGATAATAATTGCGCTCTATAGGAGCTCAACAACTTATATCGGGAGATCGGTTTATATGGGAGCTATATCAAATTATAGACCAATTCAGACCATATATGGCACGTATGTTGAAGGTCATAGGAAATGTCAGCCAAATTGGATAAAAAATGCGCCCTCTATAGGCTCAATATGTAGAATCGAGAGATCATTTTGTATGGAAGCTAGATCAGTTTATGAACCGAGCATAGCTGGTATAGTTATTGGAAGTCAAGACAAAACACTTCATGCAAAATTCCGCCCTATAGGAGCTCAACAACTTATATCGGGAGATCGGTTTATATGGCAGCTATATCAAGTTATGAACCAATTTGAACCATACTTAGCACAATTATTGGAAGTCATAACGAAAAACCTTCTACAAAATTTTAACCAAATCGGATAAGAATTGCGCCCTCTAGAGGCTCGACAAATAAAAATTAGAACTCATATATCTCCAAAACCAGTGAAGATATTGCACACCTCAAGCGGAGTACTATCCAGCAAAAGAAGAATTTTGATAATCGGAAATTAAGGAGCCTGCCAAAAGGCGCCCGGATAATCTAGGGTCTTGAAAATTTGCACGCAATCTTGCTTACACTTCAGCTCTAACCATTTCATATTTCAAATAGATATCCCTACCCGTTCTCACACGGCATATTTTTTTGTTAGTTTTTTTCGATTTTCTCCCACTGTGCGTCGTCGGCTTGTTGGCATTAACCAATGACTTGATCTAGCCTCAAAGAAAATAATCCATAGGCGTCAAATCACTTGAACGAGGCGGTCAATCGACTGGATTACTTCTTGAGATAGCACGCACATCAAACTTACTCTTGGCTTGTGTCACCGTCCTGTAGAAATCACAGGTTTATATCTTTCACTTCGGGGCAAAAATAATCAGTGAACATGGTGCGGTAGCGTTGTCCATTCACGGCAACTTGCCTATTGCTATCGTCGACAAAGAAGTATGGCCCAATGACGCCGCCGGCATGCAAACCACAACAAACAGTTACTATTTGTGCATGAAGTATTGATTCGTGAAGCATGCGGATTTTCACCTGACATATTTTGCTTATTGACGAACCCATGGAACCAAAAATGAGCTTATCCACTGAAGATGATTAACGCTCTTTAAATAGCGGTCAACTACACCGAATTTCAGTAGTAATTTTTATGATTTGCAGACGTTTAGTCGTTCGTGTACTTTACAATGAAGCAACCGTTAGTTTCACTGACAGTGACATACGATGATTAGTCTAAGAGTGCGTTCACAAATTAAATTTAAAGTTGTCAAGTGCCTGATGGAAAGCCTGTTACATATTTATATGGAATTTATGGCAGAAGCTTCAAACTGTACCCTGTGCAACTACTGTGGCTATGATAAAATTAAGGGTTTGAATGAGAACTTTTTCCTGATTCGGCATAACTATGTCCTTCTATCCGCGTATCCTTTCTGTATTGAATGTCCGTCTGTCGCTTTTTTGTTATCAAGGTGGACATCGTTCTTGTTACCCAATCATTACGAAATTCTCTAAATATCAATTTTTTAGCCCAAGAACAAGGACTATGAGATGTTGGAAAAAATCTGTTCAGATCTAGATATAGCTCCCATACATATAACTCGCCCAATTTACAGTTAAAAGAACGGAGCTACTACAGTTTTCAATCGATTTGTACGAAATTTGTTGCGGATTGTTTTAATACCCATCATGTCTGCTTAATTTTATCCAAATAAGTAGAGACTTGGGTTTTTTTTTTGTTTGTTACTATTTTTTTTTAGTTTTATTTAGTTTGATTTGATTTATTTTATTTTACTCTATTATTTTATTTAATTTATTTTATTCCATTTTACTTTTCTATTATTTTTTTTTTTTTTCTTTCTTTATTTTCGATTTATTGTGTTTTGTAAAATGCTGGCTTGTTATGAAGGAACAACAAGTAAATAATGATAATTCATTTTATTTTGTTATATTTCATTTTACTTGTTTTTAATTGTTTTATTTTAGTTATTCTATGATATTTTAATTTTCTATCCCATTTTATTTAATTTACTTAATTTTATTTTTTATTTAGCTGATGGCCTTAGTAGCTAAAGTTTCTATTTTCTAATAATGATGACTTATTTTATATAATTGTATTTAAAATTATTTTAGTTTTATTTATATTTTTTGGTTAAATTTTATTTTTGTTAAATTTATTTTTTTTTATTTTTTACATTTATTTTATTTTTTTTATTTTATTTTAATTTTTTTACATTTAATTTCAAATAGTTTAATTTTTATTTTATTTTAGTTTTGTGTTGCTTTATTTAAAATTATTTCATTTTTTTCATTTATTTTGTACTCTTTGATCTTTTACCCTTAGTTTTTTTTAATGTACGATTATATGTCTTAAATCCGGAAATCCATATGTTTCTCACTATTAGTTTTTCCCATTATTTTAGTACCAAAATGTTTAAGGCAAATCATGAATTTAATTAGTTATTGTGGTTCAAATTAAATTAAGGGCCCAAGTGTTATTTTCTTTGAAGATGACGGCTTCCGTTTTATTGTTTGGCTAAACTAAAAAAAAAAATAATTGCTGTTGTGTTACATTTCATAGGTACATCACGTTTTCTAAACCGAGAAAAAAAAATACCCCAAGGAAATTTAATTTCCATTAAATGAATGTTAATTACACAAATGGCAAACACTTTTCTTGGAGAGTTCTCATTGTAAGGTATAAACACTTCTTATAGGTATTTGTTTTTATATAATTATTGTTTTTTCTATATTTTTGTTGTTGTAATTGTTGTTGTATAATTTCATGCCATGTCATAGCAAATTAAAATATGTATAAAAACCGACAAACACTTCTATTTGCATTAGAAAGAGAACACACAAAGATATCCAAGTGGAGGCAAGAGAAAAAGAGAGCACTTGCTTGAAAACACCACACAGAAGACACCATTGCAAAAACCGTTTTTTACTGAGTTGAATTGAATTATCTTGAGAAAGAAAAAAAAACAACACCGTCATCTATTCTTACCAAACACACTCACACAGACTGAAACACTCGCTTATACACCACACAACCAATTTAAAGTTGAGAATGAGACAAATGTTGGCGAAGAAAGCAAAGAATTATTAAGAATTCCAACACACGTCACGAAAGCACTTTTGAAGTAGGTTTGCTTTGGTGTGTGTGTGCGTGTGTGCGCGCCAGTTTTTTTTGGGGGGGAAATGGTAGCTCTTGGTGGGAAGCTACTACATTCAACAAAAAAAAAAAGCTAAAGTGAGCAAGCGAGTGTATCGTTTTGTTTTTGCTTTTGTGTTTTCACCACCACGAACGAACGAACGATATCATTACCACAAACACACACATGAACAACACACAGCAACGTTTTTAAAAATTCAAGGTTAGGTTCCCACTTTTATGCCACCACTTGCTGTGTTGTCACACAACAGAGTATGTATGTACGAATGTGGCTGTTGTTGCGTTGTAGTGGGGAGACGCAAAGCAAAAATCAAAAATTTACAGATAAAAGAAACCCCAAAGAACTTTTTGCCTGTTTTCACCTCTTGAAGTGTGAAATAATTTCTTGCTTGTTTGAGGTGGGGGAGTGAGGTGACTTCTCAGTGTTATCTCTTGGTTTTAGCAAATTATTAAATATTCCTTTGTAGAAGGCACGAAGAAGACGAAGAAAACACTCGTTTATTTCTATCGCTTGGCAAGGACCAGCAGCTTGCAGTAGGTGAACACTTATTGTCAAAGGTAGTGGGAGAGAGAGCAAGTGAAAGAGAAAAAAACGCATACGATAATAAAAAGAGAGCACTTCAAATTCTAAACAGATGTTGATGTGGTAATTGTAGTGTTATTTTTACGATTTTTTTTTCGTGATTCTTGCATAAAAACGTAATCTTTTCTACAATTTCATTTCATGGTAGCAACACATGAAGTGTAAAGCTTTTTCTTTGGGTTTCTTGTGGTTTTTTGTTCTTCTTTTTTGGTTAGCTTTTTGTATTTGGTAAAAATCAATTTAGAAGTTTTTTGTTATAAGCGACCGCTTGATGGTGGGAATTTTTAACACTTACACGTCCGCATTTTGCTTAAAAGTTTTTCCGTGTTATTTGGTTAAAAGAATTTAAAAAAATTGGATTTTCTTTCACTGATTGTGTTTTTATTGTATATTTATCGTGTTCGATTTAATTTTCCGGAATTTTTAATTCCGCAGAGACCGCCGGAGCTAGCAAGCGCTTTGGAAAACCGACAAATTTTTATGATTTTTTTTCTTGCTGTTTCAAGACAAGAGTCGACGCGTATCGAAACCGCACTGAAAGGCAGACGAGCAGCAGCCTCAGCAGCGCAAAGAGTTAATGAATAACAAAACAAACGAACAGTGAGCGGCCCGCCGACATGGAGCTAGTGTAGCCTTATGTTGTGTAAAGCTGCTGCTGCTGGCTGTTTGGTTGGTTGGTTGGTTGTTTGGTGCTCACACATTCGCGCCGCCGAGTAGTACTATGGCAAAAGGAATAAATATACGATACGAACAAACGAGCAGCAGCAAGAGCCAAAGAGCAAGCCAGCAAGCGAGCGAGCAAACTTGCGACGACGACAGCTCCAACAACAGCAACAACTTTATATACTACTCATAATAACAAAATAATAATAATAACAACAAAACTGAAATTAGCACTAGACTTCAAACACACACACACACACATACGTATATGAATTTACGCATTCTCACACACAAGTGGTAATATTTGGAGCTGATAACAACAACCATACTCAAGCTAGCAAACTACAACAACAAAACTAATTTGAACCTTACTCTAATAATGACAAATGTCCAACAACAACAGAAACAAACATCCATAACAGGCCATATAGGTACCAAAAAAAAAATGTATTGAACCTTATCTCACACAAAGATGAAATGACACCAGGCATCCCACAAACACTTGGGCAAACACATATGTCCAAAAACTAAAACCAATGAATGGAAAAAACAACTCCCCCAGAAAAACACTACAATACCATGAGAGTGAATAGGAAATAAAATAACAACACATAATCAAATTGTAAGAGAAAAAATAAATTCTTCTATGTATTATAGACCATTTAAATGTTCAGCATTATCAATATAATTGAAAAAAGGTGTTTGATACACTGGGAGAAAAATTATTTTATCATAATTAAATCGAGTTTATTTTTTTTAACGATTTGGCTTCATGAACCTTTACGTGCCGCAATTTTGTCCGATTTGTCTGAAATTTTGCATGTGGTGTTCTGTTATGACTTCCAACAACTGTGCCAAGTACGGTACGAAACGATCTATAACCCGATATAGCTTCCATCGTTCCCTGATATAGCTCTCGACTTTACTTCTTGAGCCCTTACAATCCGCAATTTTTGTCCGATTTGGCTGAAATTTGGCTTGTGGTGTTCTGTTATGACTTCCAAAAATTGTGCCAAGTACGGTAGGAATCGGCATATAACCTGACATAGCTCCCATGTAAATCGGTCTTTCGATCATCCTTGATCGGTTCCTAGAAAGTTTAATTTTTGCTTGTTTGACAGAAGTTTGGTATGTAGAATAAAATTATGCCCTGAAACTAAATTTATTTGGTGGGTTCCCAATATTAGACCCGTCAAAACTTAGCATGCTTTAGCTTGTTTTTTTTTTTTCTTAAAATTATATATATAGTTGTTTTTTTTTTTATGTGAATATTTTGAGTTTCATATTTTTCCAAGTGTATTGTTTACATGTGCTCATAATGAAGGGGAGATGGCAGGGGTTCAAACACCAGCTTAGAACACTATGTTGAATATGGCAAACAACTAAATAACAAAACAACCTATTAAAACAGCACATCACAGCTCCGCAGTTAATAAATAAGAAAAACAAGTGGAGCCTCTGCATACAACCACACACACACACACACATGCTCCAAAGCTCGCACTCAAATTCAGGCAAATTTTACTTCAGCCGAAGCAGCAGCAGCACAGCTCTCGTCGTAAACAATAACGAGCGACCTAGTGAACAACAGCATACAGCCGAACACCGAACACATTTCAAAAGTCTCCACCAAAAGAGCAAATAGTTAAATAACTTTAAATTGCTGTTGTAGTGGTACTACTGTAGTATAGTGGGGCTGGGTAGAAGGAAGATTCATTCCAAAGCAGTAAAATTAAAACTCACCAAAAATTCTACTCAGAAAAAACGCATTAGATAAGCTTTTTTTTTCTCACCATCAACACCATGCAAACATACATACATATATACACATATAAATTCATTGCCAACACAACGAAACCCTCAAATACGAAGATAAATACGAAGTTCATATCATATGTGTGTCAAATGTTATTTTTTAATCGTGTTCTTGTTGTTGTTTTTTTTTGCTCCATTGCTGATTCTTCCTCATCAACTCTTGAGAGTTTGAGATGTTGTTATTCATGAGTTGTTGTGTTATCCAAAGCACGTGTGTGTTTGTTGGATAAAATGTGCACGAGTGGTGAGTTTCTGCTAAGTAGTAGGCAAATGATGGTGAGTTTAACTTTTTTCATTGTAGTAAGAGATGAATTCTTATTTTTCATTGTTGCTTTTGCTTATGTTCTTCACTTTGGTTTCTCGTTGAAATACTGTTGTTGTTGTATGTGGAGTTAAAGTTTGGTGATAACTTGGCTAAAAAGTTTTGATAAGTTTCAAAACAGTGTATCTTAGCGGATATGAAGAGAAACAAAATACGTCATTAAGTCCAATATGATATTATTTATTTATTTCAATATGGTGTATTTTATATTCGGCTTATTTTTATTGAAAATCGAGGTAATTTTATATTAATTTGTGGGACACCTTAATTGTACTTTTATTTAATTTGCTTTATTTTGTTTCATTGTATTTTCATTTATTTTATTGTATTATGTTTTTCTTTACTTTATTTTACTTTGTTTTTTTTTTTTTGTTCTAAATTTTCTCTACAGATGCTATTTTAATTTCGTTTTATTTTATTTTATTTTATTTTATATTATTTCATTTTATTTTATTTTATTTTATTTTAATTTATTTTATTTTATTTTATTTTTTTTTTTATTTTATTTTATTTTATTTTATTTTAATTTATTTTATTTTATTTTATTTTATTTTATTTTATTTTAGTTTTATTTTATTTTATTTTATTTTATTTTATTTTATTTTATTTTATTTTATTTTATTTTATTTTATTTTATTTTATTTTATTTTAAATTATTTCATTTTATTTTGTTATTTTTTTATTTTATGCTTAAAAATCTTCAAATCTCCCTTATACCTATTCGTCTACACGTTCAGTTATGACGCCGCAAGTGTTTATTTCATGTTATCATTTTCAGACACTTTAAGTGTTGTTCACCATGTTAATGAGTTGAAAATTAAGTGGAGTGCTGGTTATAGTGGTGTTGAAGTGGGGGAGATAAACAAGCATTGCTTGATCATGTGCTTGTTGTTTGATGGCGTTGTAGAAAAATTCACATATTTGAAATTTTATTCATGTTTGATTTTTAGCAGTCAACTGACTACATACAAACATGCATTGCTACATACCCATTAAGTTCGCATTGGAATGTGAGAGAAGCTTTTCTGAGTAAAGAATAACAGAAAAAACGCTCAGGTCATACTAATTTTGCATACAGAGATCATATATTTTCATTACAAAAGTCTCTGTATAATCACTTTCCAAAGTGATAATACCTAAGTAATTAGTGCCAATAACTCATGCGAGAGAGAAGCTGTGCTCTATTATTAATTTCAAATTCCAGACACAACTATGCTTGACAGTTATGCGTTTGTTAGAGTATGGAGTGGGGGTAAGCTTAAGTTTGAGCGCGAAATGTTATACGTATGTATGTAAGGAATACACGTAAAAAAATATATTGTGTATAAACAAAGTAAGAGATGATAAATATTTGATAATTATGCAAATGCAAATTTGCCCATGAACATTCCATTAAGGAACTGGGGCAAACTTCTCACAAATCAATAGTGCTGTCCGATTCAATTTTAAGCTCAGTGATAGCCGAGTCCGAACGGCGTGCCGCAGAGCGACACCTCTTTGAGGAGAAGTTTTTATATGGCAAAGTTCCTCACAAATGACGCCAGCATTAGGAGGGGATAATCACCGCTGAAAAATTTTCTGATGTTTCTGCTAGGATTCAAACCCAGGCGTTCAGCGCCATAGGCGGACATGCTTACCTCTGCGCAACGGTGGTATTTGAAATTATACATTTGCTAATTAACAAGTAGAAACTAGACACAGTTGCAAGTCAAAAATTAAGTTTTTTTAATGATATAAAATGTGTTTTATTAGCCACAGTTTTAATTAGTTGGTCTCTTTGACAGCTATTACTTATTCAAGTTCAATTATGTTTGCCATTCCATAATGTATAGATTTTACCATAACGAAAAGGCATATTGCTGGCAAATGCTGCAAAAAGTGGCCAAAACTTTTAATAAAGAAAGGTGTTTTTGTTAGACGTATGGTTTTCAATCGGACTGCACTTTCTTTGGAGTCGGTCAGCTGTTACTTGTCATATGATACAAATCATCCCTTAAATGAAACCCTTCATCATTAATGAAATTTGTTTGTTGTAACCATATACGAAAGTTCTAAACTTCCTTTCCCTCATTCTCATAATGTTTGCTTTAACCAAATTTTTTTCTTTGTGTGTATACTGTTTACATTAGAAGAGATCTGTAGTTGAGTGAACCTATTTTCAGACGACGATAACTTTACGCCTCAATACACCAAATGACTGTACAAACACAGACGACAACGTTTGTCGTTTCTATGTACCGCGTTTAATGGTTTATATATAGCAATAATAAATACATATATGTTTTTGTTGTTGTTGTTATACCTACACTTTCGTACAAACATACATCATAATTTGAAATATTATTTGAAATTAAAGCTTTATGTAAATACAATCATAAAAAAAACATACATACTTGAAGTCATATCGCTTGCCATAGAGCAATGGCAGTAGAGTGGGGAGTGAGTGAGAGCGAAAAAAAAACGCAATTCATTAGATGAGTGTGCATAGTACATACACACACATATATGGCGGATATCGTAGTCGATGTAGTCATTGTCCCCAATAAATTAGAAGTTAGGGTTGTTAGTGTTGGGATTTATTGCTTTTTAATGTTGAATTATGCTCCAACATAAGTACCACATGTATATGGTTGCTTGCATATATGGTAGGGTGAATTGCAAAAAGGCATAACATTAAAAAATTTTTTGGAGAAAGGAAAATAAAAACAAATTTTATTTTTAGTTGAAATACAATTTCAACAGAAAAGAGTTTTTGAGGCTTGTAAGAACGCGACGAGTGGAATGGTCGCAAAAATCATATAAGGACTCATTGAAACGTTACGTACGCAGACACAAATGGAAGCATTCATGGCTTACTAAGTTTAAATGGGAGTTTTGTATAATATATAATTTGGTATAAATGTAGAAACTCATTACACATACCAAATTTCTCAGGTCTCAGGTGATAAGTTTGTTTATTTACCTATTATAACCTTATTTGGTATGTGGTTTCAAATTTAGCCAACTCGGATGAAAGTCGACGTAAAAAATTTAAAATTGACGGTTCGGTTTATAAAGAGCTATGCATGTATATCCAACTTCCAACAGATGCACGAGCTCATGTGAAGTACGGAAGAAGTGTGATTTACCACAGAAAGAATGTCTGTCATTAAACAAAAATATATGCATTGGGAAAAAGTACAGCTAATAGATAGGGTTGTCGAGCGAACCTAACCTAAGCCACTAGGTTTTTTAGAAATCTTAATCCCAAAAAATTATTTTTAAACATTTGCCTTTTATCACATTTTGCATTTTAAGCTACAATTTGCCTATGTACTTGTATGGTGCAAATGTTTTTAAGCAAACATTTACACCGAACATTCACAAAACTTAAGGTAGATTTGAAATAGGTTTATTTGACAGATTTCTTTTATAGAACTGTCAAATTACCCTATTTTAAGGCTTCATTAAGTTTTGTGAATAAGACGGTAATTCTATGATTTGTAAAATATTTATTTATAAACACTTGTGGTAAAATAAACAACAATATTATTGGCTTTGTTTTTGTTATTATTTTTGTCTTTCTCTCTGCTGGTGGTTAAATTCAAATTTCTATAAACATTACAAATCAAGTTTTGTGTTGGTAAATTAATCTATTTTGGTAGTTTTTGTTTTTGGCTTCTTCAATTGGCTTGACGTTGATATGCAGTTTTGTGGTTTTTTCATACTTATGGGAGTTTTTTAATTTGGTTGCTTTTTGTTGGTTTTTTCCCCTTGGAACTAGCAGGTAAGTTGGGGGGATTAAGAAAAACTAATTCATTTCATTTTTGATTGATGAGCAATCGCATAAATAGCTGGGTGGTTGTGGTCTTAAGTAATGGGATTTGATGACTAGTTTCGTTTTTTGTTTCTTGCTGCTTCAATAGGGGAAAAACTGATAAAATGGCATTGTATATGAATGCTTAAATTGTGGTAAGGCTACTGGTTTATGGGATAGATCACAATTAAGAGATTAAAGAAGGTGTATGAGTATTTCTGGCTTTTAAAAATCCTTAAAAATGGGGGAAAGCTTGAACTTTATCTTTTAGTTTAATTTCTTATTAACAACGCATATATAAAAGGGCAACACCTTTGTTCAATAACTTCAAAATGTGTAGTATTATCTGATTAAAAACCTAAAATTTTGCAAATGCCTAAAAGTATACTTTAAATATTGAATACATTGTGCTTCCTAAATATTTTATAAATTTAGGGTTTTTAAGTTGTACAAGAGGCTTTTAAATATTACTTTAGGGCTTTTAAGTTAATAATTTAATTAAATGAAAATGGAAAACAAATTTCAAAGGACTCTTTATATATAAAACAAATTATGAACGCCTGAAGGTAGGCTTCACATTATGAACTGAAACTTTATCAACTTTAACTTAAGTTTCTTATAGCTTTTTTTTAAAACCATTAAATTACCAAATTAATTTATGTTTGAAGAAGATCTCATACCACCTCTTAAGTATTCTTCAATACTTAATAAAAAGCGTTTGTCAAGTCGCAATACCTATGGTTATTTTATTTGTGATTATTTATGCCTTGTTTTGCTTTTGACCTTAATTCATATTTCAAATAATTGCCAAAAACTTCTTCGCTATTAATGACCTGAGTTTTCTTGAATAACGGAGCAAGAAGCTAAGCACCAAAAAGAAATTAGTGCAAAAATTTAATACAAAGACCTCAAAAGTCAAATAGAAATCTATTACACAAATATTGCCTTCTTCTAATTAATTTTCTTAATTATGAAACGCCGTCGTCGTCGTCAGCAACAACAGTAACGGCAACGACAAAGTCTATGGCGACAACGACGATGGCGATAAAAACTGTTGGTAATGGCAAATCCCCACAACAATAAAGATTAACTAAAAGTGCAATTAGTCATAAATGTTTGAGAGGAAATGCTGGAAAGAAGAAAGGAAGTCGTCAGCAAGCGTAAGACTTGAACTCAACCGAAAGGAAAACAAAACTGGAAGTTGTAATCAACATAACGTTATGCTACAAGAAATTAGCTTTCCTTATTTGCCTGTTGGCAAAGGAAAAAACATCATAAGAGAGAAAAATAGAATAATTGTGGCAATTTTTGCTTTTTGTTTTATTTTCATGCAACATAAGTTCTGAAGATATGAAGAAAAAACTATGAAAAATGGAAAACTATTGCAATGTGACCTAAATTGTTGTGAAGCTAGCTAAATATGTAAGGAGGTATATTATGGAGAAAGCAAATGATTTTAATTGTTAACCACTAAAAAAAACTCTCAGAGTAAATTAAAAAAAAAAAATCAAAATTTCAAAGAAATATTCGAAAAAGTCAAATGACACAATAAATTTCTTTTAATTTAAGGATATGGTAGGTTTAGATTGAACGGAGCACATCCTAAAAAGTAAAGAAAAAGTGGAAGTCCTGAAAATGTTAAAATTTTTTTTATAGACAGAATTTTGAGGATATATTTCTATCGCGATAAAAAAAGACAAAATTTCTATGAAATTTTACCTAAAGACAAAATTTCTATGAAATTTTACATAAAGACCAGATTTCTATGAAATTTTACTTAAAGACAACATTTCTATGAAATTTTACCTGAAGACAAAATTTCTATGAAATTTTACCTAAAGACAAAATATCTATGAAATTTTACCTAAATAATAAATATTAATGAAATTGTACCTAAAGAAAAAATTTCTATGAAATTGTACCTAAAGACAAAATTTCTATGAAATTTTACCTAAAGACAAAATTTCTATGAAATTTTACCTAAAGACAAAATATCTATTAAATTGTACCTTAAGACAAAATTTCTATGAAATTTTACCTAAGGACTAAATTTCTTTAAAAGTTTACCATAAGACAAAATTTCTATGAAATTTTACCTAAAGACAAAATATCTATGAAATTTTACCTAAATAATAAATATTAATGAAATTGTACCTAAAGAAAAAATTTCTATGAAATTTTACCTAAAGACAAAATTTCTATGAAATTTTACCTAAAGACAAAATTTCTATGAAATTTTACCTAAAGACAAAATTTCTATGAAATTTTACCTAAAGACAAAATTTCTATGAAATTTTACCTAAAGACAAGATTTCTATGAAATTTTACCTAAAAACAAAATTGCCATGAAATTTTACCTAGAGACAAATTTTTGAAGAATATTAACCTAAAAGCAAAATTTCAAAGAAAGTTTTCGCTAAGCACTAAATTTTACTGAAAAGTTCTATTTCTCTAAACTCAAAATTTAATAGAATTTTCTCCTAAGACTCTTTTCAAACACAAAAAAAATTAAGAAAAAAATATAAATATTTTTAACACAAAATTTTTCTTTGCATTTTTTCAACTAAAAATTTTATAAAATTTTTAACACACTTTTTTATTTCTTTAATTGTTTTTTTTTTTTGCTTTTTCTATATAAAAGAAAATCTTAGCAAAAAAATTTTTTAACAAAATTTTTTGTTTGAAAATTCAAGAAAATCTTTTAAAAAATAGTTGAAAAATTAAAAAAAAAAATTGTTAGAACGCAAAATCATAAGTATGCTCTGGAAAAAAATTGTAGGATGTAGAAAGGAAATCCACGCTTTAATAATAACGAAAAACATGGGCAAATAATATAAAAAATTAAAATAAAATTATGTTTCTTAAATTTTTTTAATTTCTTTTTTTGTTTGGAAAGTTAAAAAAAAAATTGTATTCAGATTTTCTTGGTCCAATGCGATATTATTAAATTTTATCTTAAGTTCTTTAGACCCAACGCAAATAAAAATTTCTTTTTATTTCATTTGTCCAAAAAAAAAATTTTTTTAAAACTTAAAAAAAAAGTTGAAAAATCTTTTTTTTTTTTAAATATCTTCATTAAAATCATCATCATTCAAATATGGTTAAGAATTACTGCTAGCCATATTCCAAAATGCATGCCTTGCCTTATTTAGTCAAATGGGAGGATCTTATGTAAGAGGTTAATCTTCTCTTCTGTATTTAGTATGATTATTCATGGACCATTCATGGACCCATCTGAAAACGTTACCGTCGGGTGTTGCAGGTCATAATTGTATATAACCTACTTAAATTCCACTTAATCGCATAAAATGTTAGGCTTTAAGTTAAATAGGGGGAACAGTTTATATGTCAGCTTTACCTATATATGAACCCATATGGATCGTTTGCAATTCTCTATCCACTCCATCAATATAAAGTGTAGAGGTGTCACAAACGTATACCAAATAAGGCCTCCCTGGCGTATACATAATATTGACGAATTTTGAATTACTCATACGACACCCAAGAACAATTGTTACCTTTAAACTATTTACATACAAACAAATTTAAATTTGCATATTTTTTGTTTTTTGAAAACTCTACTAAAACACTTTGGTTTACCTCAACATTTTTTCACCACATAAATAACAATTACTCTCGTTTTCAAACCCATTATCCTTGTGGAACTTTTTGACCTCAACTCATTACACAGCATCATTGAAAAAGTTCTAAACGGTACCCCAGCAATCTGGTGCCTTGAATAACAAATGCCTATATACAAATACATTGGAGTATACTGCTGCTGCATTGTACTAAATCATTAGCATGAAAAACTCTGTTTTCGCATAAATTTTTATTTATGTTTCTTTGTTTGTTATTGCGTCTGTTTAGATTTTCAGTAGTTTCAATTCATCCATACATTTGGTTTCAATGACGTTTGGTCCCTCAAGGACATTTTGTGCAAAAGTGTACCACAAAACGAAACGTGTGTCTGAAGCCTATACCCACTCACAAGCTGTATATAATATAAATATTTTGCTGTTTAACATTCAAAAGGCAAAGTGGAAAATTTGCTACGCATAGTGTGAGAGAGTATGAGAGTTGGTGCCCACCACCTGCCAATGCGACTACCCCATTTCGTTTTTTGAAGGGCCATTACAATTTTCTGCATGTTTTTACAAAAATGTTTGCAACATTTTGGTCAAGTGCTGCTGTCACATGTCGCACTATAGCAGGAAAAAGCCCCAAAAACCAAAAAACTTGGCGCACACGAAATTTTGCAGC
Source organism: Stomoxys calcitrans (assembly GCF_963082655.1). Lineage (NCBI taxonomy): Eukaryota > Metazoa > Arthropoda > Insecta > Diptera > Muscidae > Stomoxys > Stomoxys calcitrans. The sequence continues at coordinate 25,914,619 of NC_081553.1, read as the reverse complement.
CACCCGTAACTGGCTGCAGCATCTGTTTTCGCAGAAACCACCGCTAACCTACAAAAACTCATGGTGTTTTCCATATGGAAGTGGTGCTAAAGCTAAAGTTGTTGTTGTTGTTGTTGTCGTCGATGTGCCTTCGATTTGGCCCACAAAACTCTAAGTGTTGGGGGTTACATATCTCTGAGATTGTTGTCATTGTTGTTGTCTTATTTTTATTATTCTCAATGCAATTTAGCAGCTCTCAGTATACGCATACACGCACAGTATGTGTGCGCAGGACATTGAAACGAATTCTCTGGTGAGCACTCAGCAAAAATTGTTCAACAAAATGTAGGCTACCAGCTGCAAGAGAGAATAGGTGAGAGGCAGAGCCAAAGAGTGGGCAAGCATGGCACCAGCACAAGACACCACTATTATCATGAAATTCAAAATTGCAGCTAACACAATTATTTCGGCTGATGATTCGTTTCGCCTCGTTTTTCTTTTCCTTTCGTTTGTTGTTTTTGTAGTTGTTGCTGTTGCTATTTTGCTTTCATGTTTCACTTCGAGCATTTCATACCGCCTCAGCCTGGCAGCAGTGAAAAATCTTGTGAAAAATCCAAGTGAAAATAACAACAAAACAGAATGGGGCAGAATATGGAAAATCTAGGTCAATTGCTTCGTCATTCTATATGTGTATATATGTGCATGTATTTGTGTCTGTGTGCCTTATGCTGCGGCATGTACAACAACTCAAACATCAAGAACAACATCAGTGGCATCAGTGTGGCAACAACAAGACTATCTGATGGCTTGCCAGCGACACGAGGAGCCAGGGAGGCTAGCTGGCAGGCAGGCCTGGCCCCATATGCTATAAACAACTTGCAACATACAGTTGTATTTGTGTCTGTGTGTGTGCGTGCGTGTAAATACGTAAGGTACATACACAGTTGTTTACATATGCAAACAGAGAAGCATAAATTTAACATAAAAGGCAAAGAGACTTAAATAGTGAAAATGACAAAAAACCAACATTTTTATTAAGAGTATGACAAATTTCAATTGGGAGTAGAAATCATGCAAAATGCAACCTCTTTTTATCATTTGAAATTTTGCTATGTAAATGAATGCAATGACCCTGAATTTGAGTTTTTTCATTTGCAACGAGATGCATGAAATATTTCGCAATTCCTTTGAGTTTCATTGTGACGCAAGACGTGTGAGTTCATATCCCTTTAAGGAGAGAACATCAACAATGCTAATGTCCTTATTTGTGTTGGTAAGAGTATTTTTGCCATGAGGAACTTCTCAATATGGTGATTAGGCAAAGTGTTCATATCAAGCAAATTATTTTTCTAAATTTGAACAAAGGACGGAACTCTTTTTTCAATTTTTAAGCTTGTAGAGGGCGCAATTCTTATTTGACTTATCTGGCTAAAATTTTGCACATATTGTTGAGGAATGACTTACAACAATCGATTAGACTTATTGAGCTTCCAGAGGGCGCAATTCTTACCCAATTTGGTTGAAATTTTGGTGTTTTCATATCACTTCCAACAACTGTGCTAAGTATGGTTTAAATCGGTTCATAACCAGATATAGCTGGCATATAAACCGATCTCTCGATGAGACTTCTTTAGCTTCTAGAGGGCGCAATTCTCATCCGACTTGGCTGAAATTTTGCACACATTGCTGAGAAATGATTTCCAACAACCGATGAGACTTCTTGAGCTTCTAGAGGGCGTAATTCTTATACAATTTGGTTGAAATTTCGCCTATATGTCATTTTGTTGCGATTGGGGTTGTAAATGGGCCAATTCGGTCCATGTTTTGATATAGCCGCCATATAAACCGATCTTGGGTCTTGACTTTCTGAGCCCCTGGAGGGCGTGGTTTTTATCCGAGTTAGCTGAAATTTTGCACACATTGTTGAGGAATGACTTCTAACAATAGATAAGACTTCATGAGCTTTTGAACATGGTGTTTTCGTATCACTTCCAACAACTATGCCAAGTATTGTCTAAATCGCTGCCATATAAACCAATCTCCCAATTTAATACTCTGAGCTACCGACGCAAGTTTTACTCGATTTGCCTGAAATTTTGGAGGTGGTATTTTTCTATGACTCCCAACAGCCGTGACAAGTATGGTCCATATCGGTCAATAACTTGATGTAGCTCAAATATATATTACAAAAATCATTCAAAGAACTTGACAAATGCGATCCATGGTGGAGGGTATTTAACGCACGCTTTTACTTGTTTTACTATTATTTATGTTAGCTTGTTTTTCTCCAAAATGGAGTCAAGCTAATGACCATGTGAACAATGTTAAGCGGAAAGATTTGATTATTGAAAAGTTACTGAAGAGTAATGGCCCAATCAACAGATCCTTGGATATTGACATAACAGCTTTTTTTTCAATCAACCAACATGCAGGTGATGTCCCCTATATACGCAGTGCATTGCGTTGGAGAGGATAGTTAAGGCTAGGAGTGGGGGTAGTGTTAGTGGACACTTGCTTTGAATTTCTGGATGTCGTAAGTAGCGGAGAAAACTTCAGCCGAAAGTCGATTGCACATACGAAACGTCCATATGTGGGCCGAGAATCCTCCGGGTAGTGCATGGTCCGATCAGCTGGCCACTCGATTATAAACCGGTGCGCGATTCGTTCCGATTCGAAATGGTATTCATTCCATTTCGAAATGTGGCTAGACTTTCTTGAGAATTTTCCCCAAAAGCATACCTTGCATGATGAATTTCAATTGTTTTCCAGCGAATTAAAATTCCATAGCTTGCTGACGTTGCGCAAAGGTTAGCTAATTCCTCCTATACAGCTGAACGCCTGGGTTCAAATTATGACGAGAACAACAGAAAAAATGTCTCCTCTCTCCCTCCTAATGCTGGCGACATTGTGAGGAACTATGCCATTTGAAAAATGGTTTGGGGGGCCTTGTAAACAACTCTCCCCAAAAAGGTGTCGCATTGCGGCACGCCGTTCGGACTCGACTATAGAAAAGAGGCCCCTTATCATTGAGCTTAAAACTTAAAACGTGCCCCTGATCATTAACGGAATGACGATGGTGCCAAATGTGTTGGATTGGGGGACCATGCGAAGTCAGAGGCCTGAGGAGAACATCATGGTATTTTAAAGCAAGTTGTTTTGACCGGCTTATCCTTTGGCGAGTTGCTATTTCTCTGTGCATTAAATACACATTCCCTTTTAGTAAACCATAGCGTATGATTGATATTAATAAGTGAACATTAGGGCGTATGAGTGTTACTATATAGTGTTAACCTTGTTTTTCATACGGCACAAGGAGCTTGGAGTTTCTTTCTATTCCATTTTTTTCGTTTACATAATTTTTTATCTCTTCTTCGAATTTTATTAAAAACACTATTTAGACCTTTTTACATTACTGCCTACATTCTCTAAATACCAATATGTGTGTGCCCACAAATTCATTGGTTGCAAAGTGAATTTTGTAAAGTTTTTTTAGCTTAGCTTTTTTGTAGTTCTCTTTTTACAACATGCATGTGTGTGTGTGTATACCTAGAAAATAGTTTGACATTATTGGAACACCAATAAAATTGATATGGATGAATGTTGGTGTCGTCTTGTGCTGCAACACAGTGTAGGTGATACAATCCCTAGTATAATGGCCAAAATTTATATACATATGGAGATATGTTATCTCTTCACATAGGCAGATAGTTAGGCCTAGCATGTTGTTTATCCAATACGTTTAGCAGGCCCATGAATGTCAAGAATTTCTAGCCAAATTTCTAAAAGACCCTTTCCCACACGTTTAATACTTGCTGGTCTATACAAATATTTTTTTTTTATCTGTATGTATGTAGATTCCCTGCTCGTCATTATGGGGCCAATTTACAAAATTGATGACCAAGCGGCCAAAAGTCTCTACTTGCCAAAATTGAAAGATTACCATTCAGGAATAAGAAAAAAAGCACACAAAAAACCAGAAAAAAATGAAACGTCAATGATACTTTGGATTCAATTTAGGTGATATATGACCATAATTTCACAAATTGACATAGATCGAAAAGATGTTTTAAGGCTGGGCAGGTCCTTTTGATTAGAATTATGGAAAATTATTGGAATAGGACATATATAAAGAAAAGAGGATTGTTAAAAGTCATATATAATGCAAATTTGATCATGAACAGGGCCATTAAGGAACAGGGGCAAACTACATATCATGTTTACTTTTTATAATAAATTCAATATACCTTCCAAGCCTACGGAAGGTGTGAACCTTCAAAAGGCTGGGTATTTTTTTAAGAAATTCATATTACTGTTTTTGTGTATGTCAAACTTTATGAAGAAAATTTACTTACATTAACTTCAATGAAAACTGGTTTATAACTAACAGTTAGTAAACTTTTTATAAATAAAAAGTACTAATGCTTTTAAATTAATAATCTATTAAAAAATCTATTTTAAATATATTATGTTGCAAACTTGCTAATTTACCCATAGACGTTCCATTCGGTAAGGTTGAGTTGGAAGAGAATGATACCAGATATTAGATATCTAGGAATCCACCGAGTCCATCATTTTGCCCATTTGGATTCCTCAATAGACTTTCTCTTGCGTATTCGAGTAGTTCAATTGGCAACGTCATTGCTTACGGCGCACTAAATTCCATTAAGGAACAGCGGGCATACTAACTTCACTCGATTACAATATGGAAACGATTAATTTGTACTATTTCTAGTCCAAACGATTCTTTTCTAGAAAATTCGAATTTTAGTAGAATGTTTTTATTAATTTTATATTTTTCTGATAATTTAAGTCTACATTCCGTTGAGTGCTTGCATAAAATTTCATCTGCCCCAAAACCATTGAAGACCATTTTGTAGACCACAATTGATCTTCTGTCTGTGGGTTGACCACAGCAACGTGCAAATTAATTGAAATCACAATAATTGAAAGCAAATTAATTGGAGCAATGCTCATTAATGATATATGGTCATAAATACCATGAGATGTTGCATATGTATAACCCACCATACGTTTATCAATAATTAATTAAATAATATTAATTATGTAATTTATGTCGGCCATAGGTATAAAGGAAATAAAAGCATACTTGGCTCGTGTGTGTAGGTAAATAAGAATCAGTATTATTTACATGATGTAGACTCTATTTAAGTAAAGTATGTTGTGCAATCAGTACAATAAGCATATAGGATGTCAAATAATACAAGTAAATAGAATATATTATTAGTGGACAATTCCGTCTTTAAAAACAAACTTTATTGTATTATTAACTGAATTATAAACTGTACTGTGTTTACTTTATTTGCAAATATCATCTATATTTAAGATAACTTCATTAATTTTTCTTTTTTGGGTTTACGATTTTTGAACAAATTTAAAATTTTACAAATATTTTTTGTTATCTTGCGTATGAGTAACATTAATTCATTGTGCCTTAGAGCGTATAATTGTTATTATTTATATTACCATGGGTGCGTATGAATAATTTTAATACATTTTCCCAAAGGTAAAAAATGGTTCAGAAAATATAATTTGATTAGTGAGATGTCTGGAATCCCTATAAGTGTTAACCGACTGTCTGACGAAAATGGATATGGAAAATGGATATTATTGCATGTGCTAATGCCTACCTTAGCGGAGTGGCAGAAGGCAGAAAAGGAAGGTCAGGCTTGGGAATATCCATATCTTTACAAATGGATAGAAGATGGATAGTGGAATCCACTGTGCGGAACTACGATTGTATGTCTCACATCGCATGAAGGACGATTGCAATATATTCCAGACGGGAGGTTGTTGCCATTGACTGGGCTGCATAGTTTGTGTTGTCAAGGAACACATTTTTGCATATTAATCGATAGCATGGCGGCGCCTAAGGCTCTTATGGGCGAGAACATAGGATCTAATGTCGGCACACTCTGGACCAACTACACAAACACCACAAGGTTACCCTGTGTTGGGTCTCTGGTCACAAGGCATTGACAGGTAACGAGAAGGCGAATTTGCTCGCAAGTGAGAGTGCATCCAGGAAGTTTTAAATCTGTTGTCCTATCATCAAAATGATATGATGATAGAACGAGTGTGCAGCAATCAGTGGCGTCTCCATTTAATCTACCTAGATCGAAGAGAGAAAGGATTTTGAGGAATCACAATGAGCCGTATTTGGCCCCGGATCATATAATGTCTGATATCCCCTCATATGTCCCCCTAGTGTTAAATACAATTCAATGCATTTTATGCCCATCACCAAAGGACGGGGATATATTCATTTTGTCATTCCGCTGGTAACACATCGACCAACCTAATGACCAAATTTGTGGCTTAATTCGAAAACTAAAACTAAAAAAAAAATCGAAAAATGTAATAAAATATGACAGGAAACAATTTTCACAAATATATACTGCAATTTTCTTAAAAGCTGAAACTTTGCACATATTCTTTTTGGTCCATAAGCAGGTTAAGTTCGAAGATGGGCTATATCGGACTATATCTTGATATAGACCCCATATAGACCGCTCCGCCGGTCTATATATGTATACTCTAAGCTTCTTCTAATCGGTTTTATTTGCATATATATTTTGTTCTGAGACTTATGGTGAAATTTAATAAAGAAAATTTCTTGTTTTGACATTGAGCTTCAAAAATGAGGTAGTACCCAAATGCTTGGCTTTAATTTAAAATTTGAAACATTAAACTGAAATATCTTAACAACTAATGATCACAAATCTATAGTGAAATTTTCCTACAATCGTTTTTATTTACATACATAGTTTATTTTGGGACTTGTAGTGAAATTTGATGTAGAATATATCTTCCTTTGAAACCTTGCGTCTAAAATGAAGTTTCATGCTACTTTCAGGTAACGAGTTGAAATTTGTACAATACATATTCCGCCCTAAAACATATTAAAAATAATTTCATATTTTTTCAAAATTTATCCATGATGTTATCAGATTTTTTTTGACCACATATTATGATAATGGAAAATGGGGATTTTGTTGAAGAACTGTATCATTTCTCTTTCCAAAAGTTTGGGCAACATAATAATTTTTAATATGTAATTTAATCTTAGAAAGTTTACCCTAGACGATTTAGCCACTTTACATATTAATAAATTTTTTTTTTGAAAAATAAACAATGAGATATAATGTCTCTTAAGAAATTTTTGTAGCAAAACTCATAAATATGTTCTGCGGCAAGTATATTTAAACAAATTCCTTGCTGTCTAGCCACCACGAAATATAATAAATATTAGCTATACGTGATACTCATTTATGTAGGCCAGAGTATAAGTATAAAAGAGTGTATGGTAGACATTTGGCCAAGAGGGCGTATAAAAAGGATATGGCGAAACCGCAACATAACCGTAAATTCCAAGAGTTTAACATAAATATGCTTATGTTTTATAATAGTGTTTCATTTCCCAGATTTTATTAGAGATTCGCATAAAAGTAATACAAAATTTTTAATTTAATCTTGTTTTATAATTTGTTATAACTGCAGTTTCGTTTTTATACAATAATTCCCATAAAAAAAAGACCATAAACCTACAGACATCATTTCAAAGATGAAACTAAGAGCAGGTTGATTTGAAAGCAAAAAAGAAACAAAAACAAAACCATACTCGAAATGGCACAACCATCAAATGTCAAACTATCAAACAATCAAACAAACTGAAATCATGGCTATGAATTTATGCATACATAATGAACGCATCATCAATAACATCATCAGCTTCGTTCGCCTGATTGTCAATAACAACCATTTCACATACGAAAAACAAAGTTTTTCTATATAGCTTTTTTTCCTAGCCTTAAAGTTTTAGCTATAATCATGTGCCGGCTTTGAATACAACTCCAAGCCCCATCACTTATTTAAAACCCCCTAGACTATGATGTGTTGTGGATTTTTCCCTCTCCAACATCATCCTACCCGGTTGGGGGCAGATTTTCAAGTTTATCCAGTTTATTATTGTTTCACACAAAAATTTTATTTAATTTTTGATTTTATTGTTAGGCATTTAACAATATTGTGGTTGCGGTTCTATGTGCTTCATTCTTGTTTTACTGTTGATTTTTTCTCTTTAGTTTTCATGCCTTTATTGATTTTGCTGTTATTTCAGATTTGTTTGTGTTTGTTTTTTTGTCCAAATATCTGCATTAGTTGCCGATACCAATGTGTGCTGGCACGACACGAATATGGGCGACACTTGTTATGGCATTATTCAACGAATATATAATTCATTCTACCAAACAAGAAATGGTCATGGAATTGTTGAATGAAATGGTTGACTTCATATTGCAAGGTGTTTAAGTCGAACTGTGTAGTACCCTACAATATATGACAAGTGATGGCATGAAGCCTTAAAATAGGTTAATTTGATTGACAGTTCTATAAAGGAAATCTGTCAAAAAAACCTATTACCACTATTCACAAAATTTTATACAGCTTTGTTATTGAATTTTCTGAATATTGAACTTTGTTTTGTACCGTTCTCTCTTCTGTAATGTAATCTATTTTGTACTTTTTTTTCCTAACAGCCACCACGCAGGAGATGTCTCCTATGAATACAGTGCATTGCGTTGGCGAGAGGAAATCAGGAATTGGAGGGGGGGAAAAGGATGTGGTGCTTATTAACATTTGTCTTAAATCTTTGGATGCCAAAGTAGGTGGAAAAAACATTAGCCGGAAGTCAATTCCACATACGAACGGTTCGGGCGAAATAAGATTCTCTCTATAATGCATTGTGCGGGTGTGAGTTCCTGGAATGTCTAGTGTCCCTGACATACATCCTTACATCAGGAATAAGAAGACGAATATCAGATGAACACACACCATGAAAGTACCGATAGAACAACGCCAAACAACCCACATGAAGGGAGGCAATAGAGTTGGATACCCCACTGTCCCCAAATCAATGCCATCGCTCTCCTCTGTACACGGTCCAGTAGCTTCAGGGATGATTTTGAAGTTACAGCCCATACCTGAGAGTTGTACTCCATTTTCGGTCTTAGGAAAGTGATGTAGATGTTAAGAAGATCAGACGGAGTGAAGTAATTCCTACACCGTTTAAGGAAGCCTAAACACTTGAATGCTTCTTTCGACACTTCAATTACATGTGTTTAGCCCAATGGATATCACTTTGTATTTTCATGCCCAGAACATCAAGAGCTTCTGATTGCTCAACTCTACACCGTTGATAGACAAAGATGATCGTAATGGATCAGCGAATCGTTGCACTGAGTCTTGCGTGCATTAAAATCTACTCGATTCATTTGACCCAATTCAAAAATGGACAGCAAATCCTGGCAGAGAGTATCGTCCATAACCCGCCTCTTATCCTCAATCTCTCGAAGACTCGGCTTATGGTCGAATGAGTATGAATGACAGAGATAACTGTCATCCGCTAATGAGTAGATCGGATTCGATGTCTGACCCAACAGATCGTTGATGAAAATAAGAAAAAGAGAAAGGACAGAGCCCTGGTTTTGTGCTCATTGGATGAGAAGCCATCTATAACGACTCGAATAGTGCCATCTCTGAGAAAGCTCGAAATAAACCATAACCGACACCAAATAAGACAAGCTTTGATAGTAGTGCAACGTGGCAGACCCTATCAAATGCCTTGGAGATATCCACAGCCACAACCTTACTCTCACCAAACTGGTGGATTGAACGACTCCAATGTTCCGACAGAAGTGCCATGAGGTCACCCGTAGAGCGATTTCTGCGCAACCCATACTGTTGGTCGCTAAGAAGGCCATTAGACTCTAGATACCTCACAGATGGTGATTAACCATGCTCTCTATGACCTTGGAGAGAGCGGAGCATATCACAATTGGCCGATAATTCGCAGGGTTGTTTGCCTCACCTTTCTTGGGTATTGGTTCAAGGATCGCAACTTTCCAATGCGCCGGGAAGACTCCCGCTCAGTAGGCAATGTTGAAAAGGTTGCGCATCGAAGAACACTTGCGTAAGACAACTGTTTATATTCCATCCGGGCTCGGGGATTTATTTACGTCTAGATTCTCAAGAACCCTTTTAACTCCACGAGTTCGAAAAAATATTTGGGGCATGACGCCAGATACATTTTCGATTGAGGGGAGTGGTTGATTGCTATCCGGCAGAGAAGTGTTCCCTGCAAATATATCAGCCAACAGGTTAGCCTTATCATCCGGGTCAGTGAAAGTTTGACCATCCTTAACAAGAGTTGGAATAGATGAAGAATTACCCTTTACTCTTTTTACGAACGACCAAAAGCTCTTACATGCTCGTGTAGAAGCAAGAACCTTAGCACGTAGACGCTTTTCGCGCCTAAGCACATTGGCTTTGATCTGAACATAGTATTAGTATTTTAATATTCTATGTAATTTAATGACCTAATTGATGTAAAGATAAGATTTATTACATTTATAGACGGCACCCTCTTCTTCTGCAAACAGCTTAAAATATCTATGTGTGCAAACTACTCTTAAAGAAAACAAAACTACTGTTAAGTCATTGAGAATTAAAATTGTAACTGAAGTTTATTAAGATAGTCATAGTATTAACAATAGTTGTTTAATTTAAGGAAAAGAATTGTTATGTTGATACTGTATAATACAATAGATAAACAAAGCTCTATAATCAACTTATTGACTAAATTTGTCTACATATTAAACGTTTCAATGTAATGAAGGTATTCAACAAAGTTGTTGAAAAGAGCTACGAGACAATTATCTGTCATTAAAATTGTTTGAAAATGAGTTTACGAATTGAAAAATTCTTGATAAGAGTCAATATTAATATACAAATTGATAATGAAGACAAAGGATAGGAGTAAAATATTGCCTTCAATTTAGCTAACTGATGTATGCATTGGGACATTAAGTGTCATAAATCAAATAAAGTGTCTAATATTTTCATATTTGTTTTATTAAACAAAAAAAAAATAACATGGAGATAAGGTTTATTACAATAGATAAATGTTGATCTCTTATTTGCTGATTAGCAGAAAAGATTTTTGTGTGCTAACTTTCATTTCAATAAATCAACCCAATAAGTGCCACAAAAATTTAATTTTGTTCATAAATTTAGTGTACATATTGAAGAAGATAATTGATATGTGGAAAAGTGGTAAAGGAGATCTTAATTTATATTCTCCTATGTGACGCTTGTCTATATGAACAGACTTTTTCTTACTAACCTTTCTCCATCAGAAGATTTTGAAGCATTGAAATTCTTTGAAAATACATTATTATACATAATGAAAGACACATTTTCAGGAAACGAATTGATATGGAGAAAAAGCACAGAGAAAAACATTACTCGTGTTCTCCTGTTTGCACAAATACAACATTTGTCCATGTGTGCAGAGTTTTTCTATACTAAAATGTTCAAGAATTGAAGAAATCTATATTAAATAAACGAATTGATATAGAGAAATGAGGTACAACAGTGATTCAAACATATTCTCACGTTTAAAGAAATTCTACACTTGTCCATGTGTGCAGAACTTTTCTAGAGTAATGTGGTGAGACATTAAAATCTATTCTTCTTAAAATACATGTTTTGAAATGTCAGTAGAAAGGTATTGAATAAACGAATTTATATTGAGAAATGAGAATCGTAATTCCTTAAATCGCATTCTATTTTATAGGAAATTACTAAATATGACCATTTGTGCAGAATTTTTTTTATAATAACGTTGGTCCAGTGTTGAAATTCTTCGTAAATATATGTTTTTAAATTGAACAAACGAACTGATATGACGAAAAGGGATGTTTCAGTTCTTCAATCGTATCTGCCAGTTAAGAAAAAATGTACAGTTGTCCACGTGTGCAAACGTTTTCTGTTATAAGTTGGCCCAATATTGCAATATTTTGAAAATATGTGACAGAAGAAACGAATTGATATAGGAAATCTGAAGAAACGAATTGATATAGAAAAAAAGGACATAAGAGTGCTTAAGCCTTATCGTTCTCTTTGCAAAAATACAACATGTGTGCAGATCTTTGCTATAATAAGTTGGTGATGAGCTATAAACATTGAAACACAATCAAAAATTGATGTTGCCAAATTTTGATTGCAATAAACTTAAGAAACGAATTGATATGGAGAAAAAGGATTTGGGAATGTTTCAGTGGTAGTCATCTTCTTACAGAAATGCCAAAATTGTATTGGTAAAAACAATTTGGTAAAAACATTTAAATCTTTTAAATGTTGATGGTAATATGGAAAACGAATTGATATCAAAAAAATGTGGTATAACAATAGTTAAACCGCATCATTCTTTTTACAAAAATGCTACACTTGCCGTGTGTGCAACTTTTTCAAAAAAAGGTTGCTTCAGCAACAAAAAACTTCCATTTTTGGAAATATGTATGGCATAGCAAAATATTTCCGAACTGATATGGAGAAAAGGTGAACCTTTGTAATTAAACCTCTTCCCATTTTTTGCAAAAATACTAAATTGGTCTATGTGTGCAAAAGTTTTTGATAACAAATCGATCAAGCATTGAAATCTATGTGTGCAGACTTTTTTCTTCAAAAAGTTGGACAAACAATGAAATCTTTTGAAAAAAAATTTTTGATATGATATTTGTTAAGAATGTACTTAAGAACCGAATTGATACAAAGACAAAATGTACAACAATTGTAAAATCTGGCCTCCCTTTTTACCAAAGTGCTGATTTGGTTCGTGTGTGCAGACTTTTGCTTAAATATTTTGTTAAAAACATTGAAAATACATGTATGGAAATTTTGATACATAATAGAAACGTAGTTAAGAAACGAATTGACGTGGAGAAAAACTTTCCAACAGTGTTAAAATCTGATGCCGCTCTTTTCGAAAAAAATCAACTTTTGTATGTGTGCCAACTTTTCCAACAATAATTTGGCCAATCATTGAAATTCTTTGAAGAACATTTTTGGAAATGTTGATATGATATTTGGTGCGAACATACTGAAGAAACGAATTGATATGGGGAAAAATTGTAAATAGTGCCTAAGTTCGATTCAGCTTTTTTTCAAAAATGCCTGCGTCTAAATGTGCAGAATTTTTCAATAATAATAAAAAGAAATAGCATTAAAATCCTTAAAACAAAAACTTCACATCTCCACCATTTGTTTCATTTCCCCCAACTCACTGTAGGGTATATTTAGGCCGCCTTAGTAGATTCCAGCACAGCTGGAAGTCAATTTTTCTAGTCAAGCTAGCTGAGGTTTTATTGGTGTGTGTGTGTTGTGTCAAAGAAAACCAAAAACCAATTCATGCAATAACACTATGCACACACATATTCATACAAATACACGCAAACCCAACTAAACGAACATCAATGGTATTCAAGGTAAACTCCAAAAACAACAAAACCCCAAAGTCAGCCATAGCAGCAATGATGATGTCGAAGGCGACAACAAATGAGTACGCTGACTTTAACAGCTTGAACGTCGTCGTCGTCGTCGTTGCCGTGGTCGCCAATGATGATGACTGAGCCAATGATAAAATGAAATACCAAAGACCCAGTAATCAGGTATTAGTGAATATAGAAGACTGTTGGCAGAAGCAACTGCCCATGATCAAATTCACATAATTGAGTGAAGTCAACAGCAAATGTTTTAGCCAGATTGTCTACAGTTTTGGTAATGGTGTTGGTAGTAGTAGTAGTTGTAGTAAATGTAGTATTGGTGGTTGTGGGTTACGTTTTTGCTAGTTTTGACGCTTTTTCTGCTTAGACCAGCACTTGTATGGATGGTTGGCTGGGTGTATTGTTATTATATAGTTTTGTGCAAACATATGTGAAGCCCCCATATGATGAGTCCACACAGACAAAATACCTAGGTTCGTCAACCATGCTCATATTGTAGATGATTTGACGTAATATGAATAATGAAATAATATTCGACCAAATATCGCCAGCAGCTATTTACAGCAAAGCAATACCGGCGGTCACACAATACACCAGCCATACAACATCTACTATAACAACAACAACAACAAGAAAAAGAAAACCAAAGACTACACAAAATATCAGCAATAATACTTAAATGTGTTTTTTTTTTGCTATTGTTTGTTTTTGTTTTTTTTTCACTGCCTGTGTTTCTTGGCTAACAGGTATTTTAATGAGTTGTGTGTGTGTGTGTTTATTTTACAATTTGTTTAATAAATTAACTCCCATATCATTACATAAACAATTATTAAATTTTTCAATGGATGAAGATTATATTTTGTTCTTTTTTTTGGAATTTTCAGTGATAAAACACAAGCATTTAGCATTTAGTAAAGATATCGAGTATACAAGATAAATGGCAGAACATTTCAAAATGTTCTTAACATTTCATTTATTAACCATATATGCCTCAAATATTAAACACTACCGGAAGCAGCCCCCTCCGCTGCACCTTCTTTAATTCTCAAATATCTTTTTAGGGTGGAGACACTTCGCCCTGAATGCGGATATCGAATTCGTACCATTGTAGCCTATGACCCTGAACGCGTTCGAATCCTGGCGAGAACATCAATCAAAGCGGTGTTTATCCCCTCTTAATGTTGGCGACATTTTCGAGACACAATGCCATACATGGTCATTTAAAAAATTTTCCCCAAAAAGGTGTCGCACTGCGGGATGCCGTTCGGACTCGGCTATAAAAAAAGGTCCCTTATCATTGAGTTTAAACTCGAATCGAAGGGCACTCATTGATGTGTGAGAATTTGCACCTTCTCGGTTTCTGGTGGTAATGTTCTCATTTAGGGAAGGATGGCACTTCAGACATTTCGACTCAAATATGGATATCAAATTCGAGCTGCTCTTTCAAATCCCTTTAATTTAAGCCCCATATTGTCATGGCCGGTAAATATGAACCGTTTGGAGGGTGTTTTGGGGCTGGAGCTGCACTGAGAATATATATCAAATTCGTTCTTTATTCCCAACGGAAATGAAGTTCAGTTAAGGGGGGGTGCTTTAGGGCGTACACTTGGCTCCAAAATTGGATATGAAATTCGTTTTCTACTCTCAAATACCTTTCATTTGAGTCCTATATTGTCATAATGGGTCAAATAGCATATTTGGCGTATCTTTATGAAGAAAAGCGCCACCTAGACTTGAACGCGAATTTTAATGTCATATTCGTTATCTACTCCCTAATAACTTTCATTTGAATCCCATATAACCATGGTCGGCTGATATGCCCATTTGGGGGTATTTTGGGGCTGGGCGACCTCCCATTGCTTGGACCTAATGTCTTCTGCCATATTTATAATCTACTGCTTAATACTTTTCATTTGAGTCCCATATTGACATGAACTTCGAATACATCTGTTTTGAGAAGTTCTGGGGTTGGGGGGAAAGGGGCCCCGCTGGGTACTTGGACCCAAAATTTAATACCACATTCGTTTTCTCGTTTCCAATACCTTTCATTTGATACAATTATTGTGCCCATCGGACCACTTTCGGATGTGGGTGGCGTTTTTGGGGTAAGGGAAAGGTCCGCCTCCTAAAGATATCTAAAAATTATATAGCCTATGTTTCCTTCTACACAAACGTACTCAATCTATGAAAATTAGATTCAGCCAAGTATCATATAGTCATAATGGGTCTAATGGCGTTTTTAAGGGGTGGCATGACCCTCTATACTTCAATCTGATTATGTATGCCAGATTCGAAATCTACTACCGAATTCCTTTCATTTGAGCCCCATATTGAAGTGATCGTCCAATATGTATGTTAAGGGCAGTTTTGGGGTTTGAGGCGGCCCGATGGGTACCATATTCGTATTCTACTCTCCAATACCCATTTGATACCTATATTGTCTCTATCGGTCCACTTTCGATTTTGGGTTGTGTTTTTGGCATAAGGGGGAGGGTCCGTCCCCCTTCCGATACCGAAAAATTATATAGCCTATCTTTCATTCTAGATTGTCCCTATCGGTCCACTTTTGATTTAGGGTTGTGTTTTTGGCATAAGGGGGAGGGTCCGTCCCCCTTTCGATATCGAAAAACTATATAGCCTATGTTTCCTTCCAGATCAACCTATACAATATGCGAAAATTTCAAGAAAATCGGTTCTGCCGTTTTTCAGTCTATACAGAACAAACAAACCGAATCCCATATATCCGCAATTGGCTAATGTGTCCATTTTGGGCGTTTTTGTGGGGATGGGGTGACCCCTATACTTGGACATGAATTTGTATGCCTGATTCGTTATCTACTTCCGCATACTTTTCATTTGATACCCATGTTGTCCTTATCGGTCTACTTTTGATTTTGGATGGTGTTTTTGGGGTAACGGTGGAGGTCAGCCCCCTTCCGTTATCAATAAATTATAAAGCCTATTCCTACTTCCTGACCATATTCGTAATCTACTCCCGAATACCTTTCATTTGAGTTTTTCATATTGGCATGATCGTCAAATAAACCTATTTTAAGGGGGTTTTGGGGCTGGAGCGGACCCCAAGGTACTTGGACCCAACTTTTATTATTAATGTCGCACTGTAATCTTAAATACCTTTCATTTGAATCCCATATTGTCCCGATCGGTCCATTTGTATTTTTGGGTAGTACTTTTTGGGTAAGGGGGAGGATCCGCTCCCCTCCCGATAACAAAAAATTATATAGCTTATGTTTCCTTACAGACCAACCTACACAATCTGTGAAAATTTCAAGGTAATCGGCTCAGCCGTTTTTAAGTCTATACGGAATAAACAAACACAAATTGAATTTTATATATCCGAAAATTTTGCCAGCACTTAGTCAGTGCTGAGTTTGAGAGAATTATTCCTGTTGCTCCTTAATTGCATGAACATAAGCAAATTTGCAATTGTTGATGTTAGAGAAAGTGAAAGAAGTCTTCCCACTGTAGTTTAAGCGGCACCAGGCCCTCTCTTGACAAATAAAATTTAAGTTCTACAACACGATTATATTGTGTGTGGTGTTGCAACCATGTAGCCTCAGTACTTCCATGAAGTACTGAAGCACAAGAAGCTGATCTAAGTTCTTGGAAAAAAATACCAATCTGCATCTGTTTTTTTTTTTTTTAATCTTTCATGTCTCTACATTCCAATTTCAAAAACTATTGTAGTTTAGTGTAAATATTTTGTCTGTTTTCTAACTCACAACTGATGACTGCATTTAGTCTTATTTGAAGTTGCGATTGACGGTGTGTATTGTGGCACACACACACACAGAATGAAAATTGCGATGATGTCACTTCATCATGAAACTGCAATTTTTCTAAATTGTTGTTTCTACATGGTAAGGGTAAACCTGAGGTGGGAGAAGTGAAAAAACACCACACAAATTCCTAATAAATTTAATTGCTATCATTTATAATGAAGCGGGACTTTTCTCAAAAAGGTGTCATCAGAGTTATGGAGATGAATTGGAGGTCAACCACAATAATTAGAAACAATGAAATATAATTCTCTCATATTCCACACCAAACCATTTAGGTTGATCTAATATTAGACAAAGCTGTTAATGACTATTAAACGTTTGATGGGCACTTGTATCACTGGTTTAAATTCCAATAAATACTAGCAGCTGCTCAAACAAGTTCCCTTATTCGCCATTTATTATCATCAATCATACCCTTTTAGAAAAAAAGGGCCATATTTTCTTCAAGTTTTCACTTGACCTTTCTAGTAAAGATTTCTTGTAATTTAATTCCTTGTGTTTCAATGACCCCCACATAACTATTTCTACCTTTTCCTTTTTGCTTCTCAAACAAACTAAAATTTGTTTTTGTGCTATTTGTAGTTTCGTTTAGCATTGAACATTAATTTAACAAAAAAACAACAACAATTTTGTTTGAAACACAACAATACGCACCATATGCCTTAAGAAACTCGATTCATTAAGACCTTGAATACTGGCTGCTTGACTGAGTTGGAACGCGGTTGATTTTCTAATTGAAAATCAAGTTAGAAGTTTTTTTTTATGAATGTTATTCTCCCTCTCTCTTCTCTTTCTGCTAGCAGTCCCATTGAGTGTAAAATTAAATAATAATGAACAGCTTAGAAATTGTATACTCGTTTTTTTTATTAATTCGTTTTTTTTTTTTTTGTTATTGAAGAAGTTTCGTATGAACGCTAATTAATAAAAAAAATGTAAATAAACCAGGGCTAAAAATAAAAAACATTTATTTCTCATCTATATTTGATTTTTAGTATCTAATCGATTTTTAGTATCTAATACCAAGTCTTTGGAGTATAAGATAAGTGCTACAAAGGCGCCATCTATGTGAACATTTTGGTATTATGGCTTTAAGCTACAACTAAATAGTTAGCTAAATGATAACTTTTAAGGGGGGCTAAACCCAAAAATGTCCCGATTGACATGAAAGATGTTTAATATTTCAAAGCAGATATATGGCGTTAGTTCTTTTGTTAGGATTAATACAAAATACGTCATCTATTGGAATATTTAATAAAGAAGAGTTCTATCAGCAGCCAATAATCGGAAAGTATCTGCAATATGTTGAACAAAGCAAGAGATATCAAGGCTTGAAGTCAAAAATGCGAATGCAAATTTGCCCATGAACATTCCATAACAGTGGCAAACTTCTCAATCTGTCCATGCTCAATGATAAGGGACACCTATCTGGGGAGATGTTTTTACATGGCAAAATATCTCATAAATTTCACCATCATTAGTAGGGGATTACCAAGTCTGAAAATGTTGTATACCTTCTACTATAGGATAAGGGTATACCAATTTCGTTATTCTGTTTGTAACACCTCGAAATATGAGTCTAAGACCCCATAAAGTATATATATTCTTGATCGTCGTGACATTTTAAGTCGAACTAGCCATGTCCATCCGTCCGTCTGTCTGTCGAAAGCACGCAAACTTTGAAGTACAACGGCTTCTCCCATGACCTTTAACATACGTGTGCAGAATCGATGTATAGCTTGATACAACTCCCATATAAACCGATCTTCCGATTTTGCTTCTTGATCCCCGAACCGGACTATAACTTGTTTTTATGTTCTCGCCAGGATTTGAAACCAGGCGTTCAGCGTCAAAGGTGGACATGCTGCGGTACGGTGGCCTTCAAGTGGTTTGAAGTCAACTTAGTCAATATGTCGACTTTCACGCTTCGAACGTCAAAATGCAAATCGCATAGTGAATTTAAGAACATTTTTGAGAGAGGTACCAGCCTGTGAAAAGACCACAATTGTTGTTGTTGTAGCCACATTTTCATATGGAGGTGGCCATCCTTGTCAAACTCCTATATATGAGCAAGCGCGTTACGGTCCAAAGAACCGATCGCCGCGGAAACGAGGTGGCTATTGGTTTTTTAAAAGCGCCAATAACTAATTTTGTCATATCGAGTATCATAGGCACTCAGTATTAGGGCAAGAGCCGGTGCCGCCCGGCCTCTCACTGAGACTCTAAGCTCAATACCGACTGCCGTTGTAGCTACTCTGTATGGAGCATTTCACTATCCACAACCCGTAGACGCGCCCGGTAGCTCGCAGCTAAGCTTCTCGTGACAGCAATGAGCACCACAGTGATCGGACCTTAATGTAACAGCCTGTTTCGGGCCTCGTTGCAGAGGTTAGCATGGCCACCTATAAACCTAAACACGAAGACTTATGAAGCATTTCTCCGCAGTGGTTATACCTTCTTATATCAGGCATTTAACCATGTGAAATATCACAACAAAGATGCATAGCTCAGTAGCCTGAGTTCGGGAGTAGGCGTAACAAATGTCATTTATCATGCAGCCAAAAAATTGAATTCGCGAACTCTATGAAAAAAGTTTTTGCTGCAAGTTTTTTATGGTAGGTTCATTGAAAATTGGAATTTTTCGCAGCATCAACCAAGGATGCCCCTACCTTCTATTAAAATTTTGCACATATGGACCACACCTCAGTTCAACCCATTCCAAATTCGTAAAGATTTATTTATACATTCAAAAATGGCCTACCTTCTATTAAAATTTTGCACATATGGACCACACCTCAGTTCAACCCATTCCAAATTCGTAAAGATTTATTTATACATTCAAAAATGGCAGATTAGTTTTTAATTTTAACTTTCCACTGTGTAACATTGTTAAAAAAAAAAGAAAAATTCAAACGAATTAACTGTTTCCAATTGGCAAAACGATTTATTATCCTATTCTACTAAGACGCCTTAAAATAGGCTACAATAAGAATATCAAACAATCAAAGCATACTTTCAGGCACGAATAGTGTGCTTATTTATGGAATTGGTCACTATAAGCATATCACAATAATCTTTGCATTCTTTCAGGTTAAAAATAATAAAAGAATATTAAAATCTATTGCATACTGTTAGGAGTTTTAAGTTTTTAAATTTCGGAAGCATATCTGCTAAAAGTACAAAAAGGCTCATGAGAATATCAACTATAACTGGATGCCATCGTGGTGCAAATTTTCTCAAATTTCATCTGTTACATATCGTGGCTCTACTCATTTCAAATGTCATAACAATTTATTTATCTATTGAAACACAGACAGACATATTTTAATTTTATTGTATTAGCCCACTGTGTATGAAGCATTGCAAAAATAAAATCAACCCTAATTGTTATGAAATTTACTGTTGTTAACTGAAAACAGGATTTACTACTCCAACTCTTAATTATTCACAAAATTCACAGAACTCAAAGCATACTTTTAGGCAAAAAATTAAACAACTAACTTAATTCACCTGCATACTGTAAAGAGCTACTCGTTTCTAAACCACAAAAACCATGTCTGATAAAAGTACAACAACTTTAGTTGTAAGAAAAGGTAAATTGATTAAGTTTAATTTATTGGTAAAATTAACGAGAATAATAACTAAAACTAAAACAACAACAAAAGGTTATAAAGAGTTGACACATATTTTGAAGTGAAACAAGGAGCATAAACTATAGCATTTCCTGTGAGAAGTGGTAAGCAATTTGCAAAAATTGGGTATATACGTTCATATAAAAACTACCTTCTAAAATCATACCATACTTTTAGGTAGGTTTGGTAATGTTGCCTGACCGCTTCGTAGGCAAGAGTTGAATTTTAATAGAATCAGACAAAAGATTTTGAGAATTTGGTGGAATGAAACATATGACCCCTAGAATGGTAAGTCGAGTAAGCTACAAATTTGACCAGCGGGACAACACTTACAGGTTAAACTTTTGAATAACTTATAAAATATAGGTAGGACCATAAATAAGGTATGCAGCCACTTCCTCTAAACAAGAAAAATCAGTAAAATTATGTGTAACATCTGTAACAAATAAGAAATTCAAATAAACTGCTCCAAAATCTTCACAAGCAGGGATCTTTTGCGACTTGTATAAGATAGCCTGTGAACCACTGCACAACCGCCAAGTTTGGCTACCCTTTATGTTAAAGGCCTAATTAAAGCATACTTTCGGGTCACCAAAAGGGTAAGTCCTAAAATCATTGCATAGTTTTAGTTCATAATATTAGTTTATAAAGCATACTTTTAGGTTTAAGATGAATATTAGGAAAGGATTATTTTTTCTACTTTTATATTTATAATTTGTTGCTACTTAGTTTAAAGTCATTTTCTGTGTATTGTATGCAGCAACAAAAATTTCTTTTATCCAACCTCTTAGGAAGGTATACGAAAAATAATGTTAAGAAACTCTCTTATTTCCTTTTTAAAACATTTCAATATCCGTTTTCATTTCACGGCAACAAAAAAGAAACCCTCAAACGGAATTCTCCTTGGTTTCCCTTTGTCCTGTTTTTTGGTTATTGTGTAAATTTTTTGGCACCCATATCACCAGCAACATACCTGAGGCCACCAAAAAGACTCCAGCGATAAATATACAGGAATTTAGCGCAGAGATAAATGACAATAATAAAATAAAGTGTTATTTGACTTCAAAGGGAGGCTCAGCTTTTCTCGATACAAAAATATAAATGACGGGGATATGTAAGAGAAAATTTCAAAATTCAATAAAATAAAGTTTTATAGGAAATAAAATGACTTTAAGAAGATCTTAAAAAAAGGAATGAAAGAATGTTAAAGGACTTTTTTTCTTTACACTGTCTTTATATATATTTTCTTGAAAATACCCAGGATTATAGCAATTGTTATTTTTACTCTTCTGGCGAAGAGAAAAAAACCAAGAAAAAGCTTCAAGCCTTTAATTTACTGCCACATTTTATGCACCGAAGTACTAACTGGAGCACATAGTGTTTAATGGAGTAAACCCCAAAGACCGCTTACAATAAAATGACCAAAACCGACTATGTATTACAAATGCTGCAAGAGGAAGTGAGCCATTTTGGCCCAAAATGGTTCGATGATTCTGAACATAAACATGTGTGTACGACCATCAATACTCATAGCAGGCACCAGGCAAGTGAATGGCAATGGAAAATCTAATGCAGTGGCGGGAAATTTTATGGCTATGTG
The DNA here is from genome assembly GCF_963082655.1 of Stomoxys calcitrans. Taxonomy (NCBI): domain Eukaryota; kingdom Metazoa; phylum Arthropoda; class Insecta; order Diptera; family Muscidae; genus Stomoxys; species Stomoxys calcitrans. The sequence continues at coordinate 25,892,247 of NC_081553.1, read as the reverse complement.
TGTATGAGGAAGAGGCAAGAAGGGAGATAAAAAAAAATGGCAAAACATTGGCAAATCTCAAACATAGTGCTGGAACACTGATATGGCTTAGCAGCAAGTGTTGGTTTCCATGTACCATTTGTAGGTTATCACTTAACCTAAACCAGGCTAGGGCAATTTAAAGTCAGCAATATCAGCACAGTCAGTCGCACACACACACACACACTCAAACATACATACAAGAGTATTCTTAGACCATAAAACTCCCACTATTGACAAGCCATAGTCTCATATATCTACCATAGCCTGAAAAAATGTGTAAATGGGTCATTCAGTCATTGGGGGTTGTATGTAAAGAAAACCAGAAGGCATCAAACAGCTCAACAGCAACAACAATTTTCAGTCTACCCCTACACCTACACAGAGAGATAGAGAAGTCCTTCAAATTTTAAGTGATTTGGTCGACTAGTTCCTAAGATTCCGTTTTCTGGTATTTGTTTGTACATTTGTTCCATGTTAGAAGAAGGCGTACGAACATTATTTCCTTCCTTCCTTTACAATAACAGTACTAAGAAAAAAAAAAGAGGTCGAGAAATGCTTAGTAGGGCTATTACAGATGTAGCGTGAAATAAGACAAAATATCCAACTCAGTAAAGACTTTGCTGTGGGTGTGTATGGGCGCTACACTTGGAAAAACAAGTCTTCTTAGTAAAGAAATTTACTTAAAATTAAGTAAAATTTTCTTTAAATTAAGTTAAATTTTCTATAAAGTAAGTAAGGATTTGTGAATAAATTAGATTTTTATTAATTTCAAGTGTATAAAGGAGTTTTCTTAGATTTGCAATAAAAACTTTTAAAACCATTAAATTAAAGATACATTTTTAACTCTTACTAAAGTATTCTTAAAATTTTTAAGATTTTTTAATTTTTATTGATTCCCAAAGTTGAATCATCTAAAAATAGACTTTAGTTTTCTTACAATTTCTTTGGAGATTGATGTGATTCAGTTCTTTTCCAAGTGTATTAAAGAGTATCATCTAGACTACAGCTCCATGTGAAGGCACGATTATCATTCTGTTTTTATAAATGTGGGTAATTGGTAGAATTTTAATAAGGCCAAGCAATGCATTGTGGCATTGAGATGGCTGGAAACAAACCTCACCAAAAAAGTATGATTATAACCCCCTATACCGTTATTTGCTAGTTGCAGAGCTTTTTTTCGCCCACTCAAGCGGAGGTAGCATTTGACAATTCATTTCTCCTTGCGGTTTCTGATGCGTACATCCTCTTTCCTCTCCCTCAAACTGCCACATTCTGAAAGTAGTGCAAAATATGTAATGACTTGGTGTGTATTTAACTTTGTTTAGCTAGGTTGCTATGTGCTGCCCTCCTATTACCCTCCCTTTAAAGTGAAAATAAACCAGCAACGCAATTTCACAGACAAGCTGCTTAAATAGCAAGCACCACAATGACAAAAAAAAAACGAAACGAAACGTTGGCCAAATGTCAAAGAAAAATTGTTGCGGGTGTATGCGGAGCAGCAGGAGGGAAAAATTGTTGGCAATGATTATCCTTAAAATTGCCACGTGGAAAATTTCAAATCATTTTGCCAGATATACAATGTGATATGGGATAGAGCATTACAAAATTTTTAAATTGAAAAAGGAAAAAAACGTTCTATTTTGGGTATATTTCCTGTTCAAAATCAAAGATCCTTATTTTAGAAATCATACCCGAATACCCACATACATTATTTGAACATTTTTCCTTCGCTCGATTTACAATCATGATTTATGCAAAAGGGAATCAAGCCATATGAAAATCTGTTGTTGTAGGGTTTATTTATAAATACCATAAGAAGGTATTATAAGAAAATTAGTTTAAAATAATTCATAAGTCGTATAAGTTCTCTATCTTTTGTCAAAATCAAAAAGTATAGACAAAAAGCTTAGTTGTGTGAAAAATGTTAAATAAATTTTCTACGCCATATGTATTGTTAAGCGCCATCTGCTGATGTATTATGTTTAGCTATTCATTTTGTGGAGCCTTTCACAAAATCTAAAGAATTGTACACATTAGAAAAATACCTTTTATTTATGATAAATATTGCATACTTTAAGGAGTTATAAAGTCTGGCTACTAAAAAAAATAAGAAATGTCTGCCAAAGACCAAAGGTTTGTTAACTGTGAGCAGTATATCCCATCTGTTGTCCGGCAATTTTGTTTTTTAAGTAATCAATAGAAAATTTTTCATTTCTGGTAATATTCATTCTCATGATGAATTAGCTCGACTTTCTCCTACTTGGGAGAAACAACGTTATGAAATAAAGACAATACAGCCAAAGTAGTTGAAAGTGAAATTGTTGCTTTTAGTGTTTTTATTGTAAGATTTCTTAATTTTTTGTTTCATGAAAACTGTTGCATACTTTAGGGAAAACAGAAAATTACATTAAAAGTTATAGCATACTTTTAGGAGACAATTTCATATACCCAATTCAATACGAATAGGAATTTTCATTCTTCATTAAATTTTTGAAGTTTACTAATCAAATCAAATGAAGAACTAATTATTGATACCTATAATGTTCTAATCGATAAATATGTCCATTTTGATGGATGGGTGGGAAGAAACACGGAAGTTGACCGTAACTAAAGTTCGAAGACTTCGCAGCAAGAATCAAACTGTTGGTTTGGGTATGGATTTTTCGATTTAACAGAGTACTCGGACTCTGACTGTTTTACAATATATAAAAAAAATCGATAATTCGAAAGAGGACTGATGGCCCTGTGGTGGCCAATGTTTTGGATAATAAACAAAATGAGCAAGTAATTCAAATTAATTTTTTGGAGATTTTTATACTGACTATTTTAGATTTAGATAAATTTTTGGTTTCGAAAAATATATCAAAAATTTTTTTTTTGACTAATACTTTTACAAGTTCGAAGATGGGCGATATCGGACTGTATCTTGATATATCCCCCCATATAGACCGATCCGCCGATTTAGGGTCTTAGGCCTATAAAAGCCACATTTATTATCCGAATTTGCTGAAATTTGAGATAGTGAGTTGTGTCAGAACCTTTGACATTTTTCTTCAATTTGGCCCAGATTGGTCCAGATTTGGTTATAGCTGCCATATAGACCGATCTGCCGATTTAAGGTCTTGGGCCCATAAAAGGCGTATTTATTGTCTGATTTCGCCGAAATTTGGGAAAGTGTGTTGTGTTAGGCCCCTCGATATGTTTCTTAAATATGACACAGATCGGTCCAGATTTGGGTATAGCTGCCATATAGACCGATCTCTCGATTTAGGTTCTTGGGCCCATAAAAGGCGCATTTATTGTCCGATTTTGCTGAAATTTGGGACAGTGAGTTGTGTTAGGCCCTTCAACATACGTCTTGAATTTGGCTCAGATCGGTCTAGATTTTGATATAGTTGCCATATAGACCGATCTCTCGATATAAGGTCTTGGACTCATAAAAGGCGCATTTATTGTCCCATTTCGCCGAAATTAGAGACAGTGAGTTGTGTTAGGCTCTTCAAGATTCGTCTTCAATTTGGAGCAGATCGTTTCAGATTTCGATATAGCTGCCATATAGACCGATCGCTCGATTTAAGGTTTTGGTCCCATAAAAGGCGCATTTATTGTCCCATTTCGCCGAAATTAGAGACAGTGAGTTGTGTTAGGCTCTTCAAGATTCGTCTTCAATTTGACGCAGATCGGTTCACCGATCTCTCGATTTAAGATTTTGGTCCCATAAAAGGCACATTTATAATCCGATTTCGCTGAAATTTGATACCTCCATGTCGTATATGGTTCAGATCTATTTATAAAGGGTGATTTTTTTGAGGTTAGGATTTTCATGCATTAGTATTTGACAGATCACGTGGGATTTCAGACATGGTGTCAAAGAGAAAGATGCTCAGTATGCTTTGACATTTCATCATGAATAGACTTACTAACGAGCAACGCTTGCAAATCATTGAATTTTATTACCAAAATCAGTGTTCGGTTCGAAATGTGTTCAAATTTTGACAAATTTTGTTCAGCGATGAGGCTCATTTCTGGTTGAATGGCTACGTAAATAAGCAAAATTACCGCATTTGGAGTGAAGAGCAACCAGAAGCCGTTCAAGAACTGCCCATGCATCCCGAAAAATGCACTGTTTGGTGTGGTTTGTACGCTGGTGGAATCATTGGACCGTATTTTTTCAAAGATGCTGTTGGACGCAACGTTACGGTGAATGAACACATTTCGAACCGAACACTGATTTTGGTAATAAAATTCAATGATTTGCAAGCGTTGCTCGTTAGTAAGTCTATTCATGATGAAATGTCAAAGCATACTGAGCATCTTTCTCTTTGACACCATGTCTGAAATCCCACGTGATCTGTCAAATACTAATGCATGAAAATCCTAACCTCAAAAAAATCACCCTTTATTTGGATATGGCTACCAAAAAAACCAATATTTTGTTCAACAAAATTGAACAATGACTTGTACTTATTAGACCACTCAATGTCCGTGACGAATTTGGTCCAGATCGGACCATTTTTCGGTATAGCTGCTATAGGGGCATAAATTATAAATTTTTCACCGGATTATGACAAAAGTTGGTTAACATATATACCCTAGGTGGTGGGTATCCAAAGTGCGGCCCGGCCAAACTTGACGCCTTTTACCTGTGTTATTTTATTTTCTAAATGTAAATCATAGTAAGACTTAAGCAGAGGTTGAAGTCCGAATTTCAGTCCGATCGATTGAAGTCCGAATTTAATCTCATCAAATTTAGTATTTAGAAATTGGAGAACTACGGTTTTCATTAATTTTTTATTTATTTTTTTTATTACTTTTTTTAAATTTATTAATGAAAAGTGACGAAAAATATGTTTTTAAGAGAGAGAAAGAGAGTAAATCTTTGTATGAAGGAATCATTATAAGAGAGACTTCCCTTCCCAAACATGATTAATCTTGAGAATCTCCCTCTCGCACGTAAGCCCTAGCAAGAAAGAGATAGTATAAGTATTATTCTTAGAGACTCATTGTAAGGACTTGCTCTCCAGATATATAGAAGATCGTTATTCCCTTACATTCACTCGTTAACAGCTTTTAGCTTTTACATAACAAGCAGATAAGAGAGAAAAGCGATTCAATTTCTGGAGAGGCAAACAAAAAAGACATAATTTTAAAATATTTTTTGGTTAGAATACAAGGTATACCCCAGTTCCCCACAAAATCAGCATTTTTAATCTACATCTAACTAAATCCTGACCTAAGTAAACCAAGAAAAAAAAGGTAAGCACAAGAAAGCTCTAACCACAACAATGAGAACATAATGGGAGAACACTGAGAGATCGATTGATTGATTGATTGATTGATATTGGTTTTAATGGGCTGATCGTTCTAGTAATCGATTCTTGCAAAAATTGATTGGTAGTTATGCTAAGAGCTGAGAGAGTTAATGGCGCGAAATGTATGTTGATAACAATTTGCCAAAATATATATATATATATATAGAGAGAGAGAGGTATATAACTGAAGTTATTGCGAGAGAAAGACAACATGGTTTGGTTTTGCTTGAATTATAATAATAAAAATAATACACACACACTTATATATTTATGTATATATAAAGAGAGTTATGTATGTAATTTATAAATGAATCAATATATAGTAGTATGTTGATATAGAGAATATTATTAAATATAGGTAGGTATATATATATATAAAATGTATTCAAATGTAATTAATAAGAGAGCTTTCAATGATTTGATTTTATTCAAATGAGAACACAAAAGAGTAAACATAATTTTGAGCAGAAGGATTCGATTTTGAGAACCAAATTCAATGAAAACGAGAGAGCAATTTTGACAAAAAAAAAATATTTATATATAGAAAGAGAGAGAGAGGGAGAGAGTGAGAGCAACAAAGAAGTTTTTCCCTCAAAAAGTGTGTAATGAAGTAATCCAATTATAAAATCAAATACATTAACAGAGAATTTCAGAGACAGAGAAAGAGAGAGAAGGTAAGGGGAAAAATGAGAGATTGGCTTCTCTTCAATGAACAGAAAAAAACAAAAACTTACCAGAGCTGAAATGGGAGCGTTTGGTTTGTTCATTTTCTGGATCGGTATCGAGTGGTCTTTTTCTAGAGTCACCAATTTCAGGGCTGGGGCAAGTTTCCATGGTAGCATCTTCGGCCATTATGATGGGAATTTTGATGGTTTTTACGATAACGATGGCGAGAAAAACTTTTTTATTTTTGTTTTGTTTGTTTAACAAAAACCTCTCTGGTTGGGCGACTGTTTTGAAATGTTACTGTTTTTTTTTTGGTTTGCTGATGATTCAATTAGCTCTTGGTGGCGGTAGTGGTGGAGGTGGTGGTGGTTGGTGGTTGGTGGTGGTGGTGGTAGTGGTGTTGGTTGGTTGGTTGTTTTGGGATGAGCGATTTTTGAGATGCTGATCGTCACGAACGACAGAGCGAGATAGATAGATAGAGAGAGAGAGCGACAAAAATTTGGCGAGAGCGAGTCTGAGAGTTTAGAAAACAGCGATGATGAGAGCGTAAAAAGCAAAAACCAAAAACACAAAATTTTTAACTACACTCTGTGTGAATTCCCACTTCTATTTGGCTGGGCTTGATGATGATAATGTTAAGATTTTTTTTTTTTTTTTGATTGGCTTTATCCTGCGTGTTGGTTACCTTCTCTTCGAAGAGACACACAGTAAAAGAGAGGGAGAGTAAGAGTGACTTGGAGAGTTATTTCTGACCACTTTGATAACGATTTGCTACGCCAACGTTCTCTTTTGCTTCTCGGGCTCTCCTTTTGCTTATATATATCACTCCTCTTTATGGTTATGAGGAGTTTCCACTCCTTGTCTTGGTCTCTTGGTTGCTGTAATGAGGTGATCCTTGCCTTCACTTCACTTAGTTGCTGTATCTTAGTGCCACACACACACACTAATGACTTGCTTATGATACTTTAATTATCTGTAATTTTTGGTGAGTTTTTACTGCCTTTTTTGATTTTCTTTTATTTGTTCTATTTTTTTTTTCTGTTAAGCAATGCAACACGCAACGAACGGTTAGATGTTGGTTATAATGCGGTTTTTGGTTTAGTCCTTTTTTGTTTAAGGTGGTTTTGGTGGTGGTAGTGGTCAAGAGCGAGCGAGAGAGAGTGGTTGTGGTGTCGATTTGAATGATGACATTTTTGAAGTGGTTGGTGGTGTTTTTTTTTTTTTTTTTTGGTTTATAATTTGAATGGTGCGATAATTATAATTGTTTTTTTTTTTTTGGTTTTTGGTTTGATACGAGTATAACGAGTATATGGAAAAAAGAAAAAAAGAAAAAAATTGTTCATGAGAAAAATGCAGCAATATAAAAGTACACACATATTATAATAAAAATTAAACAAACATCAATATGTATAATTAAATTTACATAAAAACTATGTTTACTATATATTTTTGTTGATAACAAAAACAAAAGGATCTGACAAAGAGAGCGAGAGAGAGAGTTTCGTTTGGAAAAAAATATTTGCAATATGCCAACAAGAGTATTTGAAAGAAACAGAAAAAAATTTGTTCATCGATAACGATTTTTTGATTCAAATTGGGATTTAAATGAGTAAAAAAAGGCTGAATTTTATTTAAAAAAAAAAACAATGAATTTATTTATTTTCAGCAAAAAAAAATCATTCAGGGTTAACTGATGAGGGCAAGGTTTGGCAATTTGTAAAGATTTTTGCAAAATATCACTCTGGTGATAGAAGAGAGAGAGAGAGCAAGAGTGAGAGTGAGACAATGGTTAGTAAATTCATACGGGATGTGTGGATAGGGGAGCATATGAAAGGAGAGAGTGGGTTAAGAGCAATCCAGCATTTGAGTTTTGAGTTTCAATTGAAATTAATGAGTATGATTGTCATTTATTGCTACAATACATTCCTTAATGTTCAACTCGTTTTGTGAACTTAATCTATTTGGTTTTGGGGCGGGGCGGGGCGAGTTGGTTGATATGACAACATCAAAAGCATTTTTCATTATCGATTATTTAATAGATTTTAATGTCGGCTGACTGGTTATGATGTGAAACGATAACATCGATTACACAGAACGAACACATTATGAGCATTAGACAATGGGTCTTAAACTAACGATTTAGTATAACAAATTATATTGATGATCGTTCGAATGAGTATGCAATGGTACATGATTATCTATGTACAGTTTTTTTTCATATGAGATTTTATCATTCGAAATAACTTAAAGCTAAGTTAACTACTCTAGGGCTCTATGATTTGAGGACGATTCCTATGCATACGCAAAGAAGAATAAAATTCAGCAACATGCAGCAAATATCAAGACCTTAGATTGATAAAGACTAGATATTTCAGGTTAAATAGAGGAAATTCAAATTTTATTTTGAATGGGTAACTAAACTGAACATAGTTCTATTAATCACATCTTTTAAATTTTGCCAACTTAGAGGCTATCATGTCATCAATTGCCATTAAGAAAGGCCAACTTACAGCAAATAGCTTGCATTATGATATATTTTGAAGATTTGCTTTATGCAAAATATACATAAAATACGTACAAATACTGCAGATTAATGAGCTGTGAGTTCTCCACCGGTCAAATAGGCGGACATCAATCCTGATGGTACTAATGACATAGTTGAGGAACCACAAAAGAGTTTATTAATGTTAACGTATCCGATTGCATGTTGTAAATGTTATCAATAACTCAAAGACGTTTATATTCATTACTATATTAGTAGACTTAACGGGTAAAAAAAAACTGAAAAAAAAATCGGCAGAGCCCGCCCAGGATTTGAACCATGGAACAGCAGCGAGAGCCATTGACGTTATCTAGCTTTCGAAGCCATCTATACAATTTGCGATATATGCACAAGTGACATGTGTATGCATTGGGAGTTACGCAGAAAAAATTAAAATCGGTTTCAATCACGAAATTAATTCATACAATTAATTTTTTTAATTGAAACTGCTTCATTCACGAATATGGTAATATCAATAACAGTCTTTGAAAATGGGAATTGAAGAAATTTTCAATTTAAAAAAACCCATATTCAATTAAAAAATGATTGAAAATTTTTGAAGTTTTTAATTAATGTTTTAATTAATCCAATTAAATAAATGATTGAAATTTTTGAAACTTTCAATTAATTTTTTATTGATCCAATTAAAAATGGTGATGGAAATATCCGACACATCCAATTAATTTTTTAAAGAGATCAATTAAAAATTTTTTTGAAAATATGCCAATGCTTTATTAAAATTCTTGCGAAAGAAGCGCTGTATAGGGCGCACCCTCAACGTGCATATCATACACATCCGTACACAATTCTTGAAGTTGCATATTTTGGTACTTTTAACGATTATTCAGCCATGAAATCGGGTTTATTTGGGATTTGAAAACAAATACTGCACAAATGGGATTTATTTATGTATGCCAAAGCCTGCAAAAAACACAGGATTTAGCTCTTAAATCTTGAAATGACTCTTGAAATGACCATGAATCCGGATTTAGTGGCCAATATAAACGTACCCCCATAGAATGGGGGTGAACTATATTAGACATTCCGAAGTATTTGTTTTCCACCCAATAAAGTATATATATTCTTGATTTTCATGACATTTTTAGTCGATCTAGTCATGTCCATCCATCTGCCCTTCCGTAGGTGGAAAACATGATAGCGATTGGAGATGTAATCGAAATTTTGCAGAGACACTATTATTGATGTTGATGGTTGGAGATTGCTAATGCAAATGTTATGTTATGACTTTCAACGTCTGCGCCATATATGGTGTAAATTAGTCCATCACTTGATATAGCTCTCGTATAAACCGATCTCCTGAGTTGACTTCTTTAACCCCCAGGGGCCGATGTGGCTGCAATTTTGCTGGTGGCGCTTTGTGATGACTTCCAAGCACTATGCCAGATATGGTACAAATTATTCCATAAACTGCTACAGTTTCCAAATAAACCGATCTACCGAGTTGACTTCTTGAGCCCCAAGGAGCGGCAATTGCTATCCAATTTGGCTGGAATTTTGCACGTGACTTTTTATAACGGCTTCCAAAGACTGTGCCAGATATGGTCCATAATTGGATACAGCTCCCATATAAACCGATCTCCCGATTAGAATTCGTGAGAATCTAGTGAGCGCAATTCTTATCCCATTTAGCTTAAATTTTGCAAGGGACGTTTTGTAATGACTTCTAACAACTATGCCAAGTATGGTCGTAATTGTTCTATAACCTGGCTTAGCTCCCATATAACCGACCTCCGGATTTGACTTCTTCTTCTATTCGATTTGGCTAAAATTGTGTACATGACGTTTCTTATGACTTCCAACAATTGTGCCAGGTATGGTTCAAATTTATCCATAACTTGGTATAGCTCCCATATAAACCTATCTCCCGATTTCTCTTCTTGAGCCACTAGAAAGCGCAATTTTTATCCGATTTAGATGCGATTTTGCACCATGATTTCTGCTATGACTTCCAACATCCATACTAAGTATGGTTCGAATTGATTCATAGCCTGATATAGCTCCGATATAATCCTCTATCTCGATTTGATGACTTTAATATATAGAAGGCAATTCTTATCCAAATATAAAAACAAATCCATGGAATCTATTGCTTGGCATCTCACTAACGTTTCTTAGTTTATGCCTTTTAAGAGAGACCAGGCAAAGATAATTCACACAAGTGATCGATGGTGGAGGGTATAAAAATTTCGTTTATTTACATTTATAATGAACTTTCAATTTTATGTCTTATTTTTTATTCCATTATATTTTTACTGTAATACAATGACATAATTTAGTTTTATTTTTATTTGTAATTAGTCATCTAACAGTTGCCCACTGCAAAACCACAAAATGGTTATTATTATGATTGACAAAAAAAAAAAATAACAAAAAGTGTTAAAGCCCGGAAATACTCATATCACAACATATTATTTAAAAATATGACATTATACTCCAAAGCACATTGTTTAGCTACAAAATAGATTTTTTTTCAAATAAGGGTAATTTTAAAATCTTTTGATGTCCTGCATTACTATTGTGGTACAGGATATTTTAACTTACTGCTTTTGTTTCTGGCACCCAGAAGGAAGAGAGTTGGATCGATTGATAGGAATACAAATCGACTAAGAATCACTTTCCGATTCGATTTAGCTATGTGCGTCCGTCTATCTTTTTGTCTGTCTATCTGTATGTCTATGTGACTGTCTATCTGTGTGCCTGTTTGTATGTCTGTCCATGCTAATTTTTGCACAAAGTACAGGTCAAAATTTTCACCCCCAAGTCTTCAAGACGAACTTATTCAAACTGGAGAAAAATCTGTTCTCATTCATATGTTCATCTGATATGGACTCATTTTGCAATAATAGGGTCATTTGTAAACCAATTCTAACGAAATTTGGCATGAAGTTTTCTATGGTTGCTCTTTTTATTATTATTTGATTACACAGAAATCACTTCAGATTTAGAAATATTTTCCATAAATCATATGTATCTACCGCTTTTCCGTTTCTAGAGCCTTTGTCAATGGATGACACGAAGTGTTACCAAGTTGATACTGGTATATCCGCCAGTATGATATTTGTTTTATTGACAGTTCATTATATTGTTTACAAGTCACCAAAAAAGCATTTGCTTCTGAGTTTATTCAAAAAGAAAGGTAATCGTTATGAAGTTCAAGTGTAATAGCGTGATAGTGCTATTGCGGATATTATTGGCGAACTCAAACACCTCAAAGTGAACGAAGTGTTTGTGTGTCGCATAATAAATCGTTATTATTATACTGGTAGCTTTGTCAAACGCCATGGTGGAAAATCGTAATTGGCTATTGTTGGTGAACTCAAACACCTTAAAGTGAACAAAGTGTTTGTATATCCAAAAAGTTCCAAAAAGCACACGATCATGCACCAAAGCAAAACATAGTTAAAGTTGATAGAACAAAAAAATTGGTGTGCTTGTATAAACGAAATTTTGGAAGCTACTTAGGAGCCGAGGGCATGCAAACATTTCGGTCGCAGATCATGCACGCATGGAAAAACTGCTACTAATAATAATAATTGTTGTTGTTGTAGCCATATATTCATGTGGAGATGGCGATCCACGTCAAGCTCCTGTAGATGAGCAAACTCGTTCCGATCCAAAGGACCGATCGCCGCGGGAACAGGGTGGCATTGGTTTTTTAAAGGCGCCAATAACTCGCCTTATCCTATTGAGCATCATAGGCATACAGAGGGCAGAGTTCTGTGTCATATCGACAGCCGCAAGGGAAATTCTGGCAAGGGATTTACCATGTTCGAAACTCAAAATCTGTTTGAACCATATGGCGGCCCTCAAGGCGTAAGGTTCAAGGATTAGGAGATCGAGGTGCATGGTGTAGTATGGGGAATCCCTAAAAGGTCTCCGAACTTACGGACCTATCTATATATTCGGAACAGAGTAGACTCTCAGACGACATGGCACCGAGATCGACTTGGGAAACAATCTTCGGGATTCGCTTTCCAGGGAGGGAGGAATGGAAGGCGAATACGGATTTTGGGAAAGATTAGACCTCGGTTTTCACAAATAGCTCCATAATAGAATCAGGGACTGGATTGGGGACATACTCCGAGACGTTCAATATGGATATGTCGGTAAGACTACCGGACAAGTGTACAGAAGGCAGAGTTCTGTGTCATTACGATAGCCGCAAGGGATTTACCATGTTCGAAACTTAAAATCTGTTTAGACAATATGATGGCCCTCAAGGCGTAAGGTTCGAGGATCAAGGGATCAAGGTGCGTGTAGTAATGTGGGGAATCCCTCAAAAGTCTCCAAATTCACGAACCTATCTCTATATTCGGAAATGAGAGGACTGTCAGACGACATGGCACCTAGATCGACTCGGGAAAAGATCTTCGGGATTCGCTTTCCAGGGAGGGAGGAATGGGAGGCGAATACTAATTTTTTGGATAGGATGAGACCTCGGTTTTCACAGATGGCTCCATTGTGGGATCAGCGACTAGATTAGGGATAAACTCCGAGACACTCATCATGGGTATGTCAGTAAGACTATCGGCCAAACGATAGCCGCAAGAGAAATTCTGGCAAGTGATTTACGATTTTCGAAACTCGAGATCTGTTCGAGGATCAAGGGATCGAGGTGTGTGGTGTAGTGTTTGGAATGCCTAAAAAGTCTCCAAATTCACGACATTGCATTTACTAGATTTCCCTGTCATGATAGTATTCCGGGAAACAAGAAGACGTACAAAAATGGCAGGAAGGGCTCCTACGCTGGGGGTGAACCAGTCGCATGACTTGCATATGTGCCTCTTGTCGAACAACTGAACATAGTAGAGGAGTGCCCAGTGATGCTAGCGGAGTAGAAACCTTACTTCATGCCGAACTGCGAACTCTGGCCTATCGCCAACCGACTGTTTTTTTTTTTCTACAATCTCAGACGCATGGACATTGATGGATTAATTTAAAATCTAATGGCCATCATGAATACATATTTATTATTTATAGGGTCTTAGACAAATATTTCAGAGTGTCCCATATACAATGACGAAATGAATATACCCTCACATTGTGATGGATTAATAAAATGATTAACTGTCCCACTGATCTACTTTTTCGGTAAAATATTTTTATACTATCACATTTATAGTTATGGGGCTTTCAAGCTATCGTAAATCTATTGTGCAGACACTGCAAAATAAATTAATTCCATATCTACACCAACTTCATTTAAACGCTATTTTATTATCTCCAATTGACTCAGGTGTCCAAAACTTAACTTCAAAAAAAAAATATTTTTATATATATATAAAATAAATGGTAATAACAAAACAAAAAAATCTTATCGCTTTTGTAGACTTTATCACAAACTGCTGTTAAGATATTCTTATCTAAAATCGATTCTTTTGTGAATGTTTGAAAGCACAATATCACCAAAAAAAAGTTAAGTGACCCAAAAATTGGCTTTGTCAAACACAACAGGAAAAAAACTAACCACAAACAAAAACGTCAGTAATAGCATGGAAGTATAGAGGATACAACGAACCAATTACAAAAATGGAAGATTTATGGCTAAACTTTGACATGTTGAAGAATTTATAAGGATGCATTCATTACTAAAAAAGTGTTTTATCCATTTATATGATAGAACAAAATCGATAAAGGCATTTTTTCCAAAACAAAAACCTGCGAAAGGTTTAAAAATATGTTGACACTTTTTTCTTAGAAACAGCTTTCAGAGAATCACATTTAAAAATGCTTTGGTGAGCAAATATACAAAAATATTTAAAACTTTGTTTAAGAACAATATCAGAAGTTTAGCAATTAAAATTTGTTTTCATCTCTGGTCAAAAATCCCTTTCTACACTTTGTTTAATGTTAGAAAGTTAAGTTGTTTTTTGCATCCTCCCTCTCCCCCACCCCTCTTACATCCCAAAATGATCAAAATCCCATGGCTTTAACATTCTCATCCAAAACGATTCGTAACCATTTACAGTCTAATAAATTCCCATAATTTTCTATGGTTTGTAAATGTGAGAAATGCATTTTAGTTTCGCCACTTTGAGACCAGAACGGAAAATAACCAAAAATAAAAAACCACCCCATTTTCCTCCCTTAACAGCTAGTAAACAATTCATGGAGATTTTGTTGCAAGCATGGGGACAAAAAATCAGAGGGATAAAATACTTGGGATATGATAATGATGATGATGCCATACAAAATTTTGTTTTGGACAACCCACCCAGAAGGTACCCCATGAAACACATTTTCAACAACAACAGCAACAAAAACGAAGAACTCTATTTAAACAACTACAGTATTCTTCTTGATGGCTATTGAAGTCATTATATTTGCCCTCCCTCAATTGAAGCAGTGATTGAAATGCGGGCCATCAATAAACGGGGACACTGGCACATACTCCAATATTGAAAAGAATAGTTGAAAACTTTATCAATCAACTTTGCAGAGACTTAAGAGGCTCTGCATATGTATGGGAAACAACACGCGTTTGAGATTTCCAACAAAAATCAAACGCCAGCACTTTGATAATAAAAATTTTAATACTATGACAACAGTCACATGCCTATGAAAGACCCGCATTTTGAAAAGAAATAAGTCAAAGTTCATTTTTATTTCATTTTAAGTATTGCAAAAAAAAAAACCCCAAAATCAATAAATTATTTTGAATATAACAAATAATTAAATTTCAATAAAAATCTCAACTAAGTGCACACTTCAAATTTTTAAATGTATTTTGGTTATGTCTTTGGCAAAACCACCCTCTAATGGAGGGTCATAGGGGATTGGTGCTATAATTCATGCCATTCCGTAGCAAATTATCAAATTGGTATAGTTGTTGAGAACGTGGGAATGTCTTTTAATCCTAAAACTATCTAGAGTGAATCGAGTGAGTGAGTGAATAAATAAATATTTTTTTATAAAAAATTTTAAACTTTTTTTAAAAATATTTTTTAAATAATTTTTTAATTTTTCTTTCAAATATTTTTTTTTAATATAAATGCTACATTTAATATTTTTTTTTTTAATTTTTATACATTTTATTTTTAATATTAGTATTTTATATGCATTTTTTGTAATTTAAAATATTTTTTTAAAATATTATATTAATGAATATTTTTTTAAATAAATTTCTAAGAAATTAATTTTAATTTTTAAAAAATATTTTTTAAATTTAATTAATTTTTTTTTTAAATTTTTTAACCTTTTTTTCAATTTCTGTTTGTTTCTCTTTCGAGACAGGCTGAATGATCGGAGATGCAAATAGAAAAGGGAAAAAATATTTTTTCGAAATAAAAAATAAAACACATTTTTAAAAATACTTTTATACCAAATTACAGTCCATATTGGTCTATAACCTGATGTAGCTCCCATATAAACCGATATCCCGATTTGACTCCTTTAGTCATTACAAGCCGCAATTTTTGTCCGATTTGGCTGAAATTTTGCATGCGGAGTTCTGGTACAACTTCCAACAACTGAGGCAATTAAGGTCCAAATTAGTATATAACCTGATATAACCCTTATGAACCGGTCTCTCGATCATCCTTGTTCTATAAAAAGTGTTACACTTTAGTAAGAATACATCCTTTATACGAATACTACCTGAATTCGGCCCGAACCCTTAGATATTTGGACATAAATTTTAATGTCATATTCGTAATCTACTCCAACATACCTTTCATTTGAACCCCATATAGCCATGATTGGCTAATTTTCCCATTTGGGGGGTTTTTGAAGAGGTTTAGCGGTGGGTCTGCCCCGCATTATTAGAGCATCATTTTAAATATCATATTTTATATCTACTCCCATATACCTTTCATTTGAGTTCTACATTGACATGATCGTAAAATATGCCTATTTGGGGAGTCTTGAGGTCGGGGAGGCCCCCTAGGTGCTTGGACCCAATATTGAATAACATTTTCGTACTCTACTCCCAAATACCTTTCATTTGAAACCCATATTGACCCGATCGGCGCACTTTTGGTTTTGGATGGCATTTTGATGGTAAGGGGGAGGTTCCGTTTGGTTTGTAGATTAAATTATGCCCTTCAGCTAAATTTATTTTGTTTACATTTTTAGCAGAATTCATGGTGGTGGGTTCCCAAGATTCAGCCCGACCGAATTAGCACGCTTTTACTTGTTTAAATGTCTGTTTGCCATTTTTTATTTTGATGCTTCAAATCCTTTCATGACTTTTCGAATATATTCTAACTCGAGATCAAAGAATAGCACACCAAAGAACTCATAAAAGTTAGGCAAGTATAAGCTGTATAAGTATTGCTGTTATTGAAATTTCACAAAGGTGTTGGTGAGACACATGGCTTATCAGAAATCGCGATCCACCATGCCAGTCAAAGTGTTTTGAATAACAGCACACACTTGCCTAACTTTTATAAGTTCTTTGCTATGCTATTCTTTGAATAGAAAGCATTGAATATGATCTCGTGCTAGAATATGTTCGAAAAATCACGAAAATATTTTTTATATACCTCGTTATTGGATTTAGATCCAACTTAGGTCAATGAGTTTTTGTTTTTATCTCTATTTTGAATTGAAAAGCAAAACAACAAAAAAACCCCTTTAAAAGTGAAGGCAAAATTTGTTGTGCAAAATGCATTGCGCAGGTTACAGAGACCGCGATTTCGGCCTTGCCAAGGGCCTCATCAGACTGTTTTGGCATTATTGCACTGTAAACTTTAAAAAAAATATATATATTTATTTTTAAATTGTATTTTAAGAATATTTTTTTACAAAGTTTTTAGCAAGTTTTTTTTTGCTATTTTTCAAATATTTTTTTTGTTACAATATTTTAAAAATAATAGCCTGCTATGTAAATTTTGTGTACTTTATTAATGTCAAGTTTTTATTGAGCTCCTTTTGTTTTCCTTCCTTAAGCTTTCATGGGTCTTATTTTATTAAGAGTTAATTTTCCCCTTTCTTCGCATTAGTTCCATGGTTACAGTAATGTTAAAGTATTATTCATTCAAAATTGTCAACGTTTTTTTTTTTGACAAAATTTGGACAAACGTATTATGGACATTTTGTCCATAATACCTTATAGCATATATAAGGGTTCTTAAAAACTTTTAAAATGATTAAATGTGGCATCAAAAATAAATATAAGTGAAGAACAAAATATTTAAAAAACACACACCTCTATCATTGTGTATAATTATCCTTAAATCAAACAAAAATCTCACAAAAATATTTTTGAAAAATTTGAGAAAAATTAAAAATATATTTGATCATGTGTAACAGTATGACACATTTGGGAAAATTTTGGCAACTTTCATACGGAGTTCATGACTCGCACTAAAAATTTCAAAAATATCAAAAAAATATTTATATTGTTGTATAATAGTATAAAACTTTTCGAAAAATCCCAAAAGCAAACTATTTTTATATAAGCAGTATAACACTTTTTGTGATAATTGTTATACATGGACTTTAATTCGTTACTACCTCTTCCAGAAACTCTCGATAAATCCCGGAAATTTACTAAGACACATTCATGTTTAAGAGTATAACACTTTTCGGAATATTGTTTTAACTGTTATACACAACCTTTAACCTATAACTATTTCTAATTCAACAGCTCTCTTAAAAATCCTAAATAAATTAAAAAAAAAAAATTAATACAGTATCACACTTCTTGAAATATTGTGTTATACAATGTCTTTACCTCGCGACTAGTTCTTTCCCAAAAGCTCTGAGAAATTCTTTAAAGAAATACTAAGTTGAAGTCTTGTGTAACAGAAAAAAGTGTAACAGTATACAATTTTTTCTTTAACTGGTATACATAAACTTCTCTCTATAAAAAAATGTAGACAAAATCTCAAAATATTGGAAACTATATATTTTTATAAAAGGGTATAACATTTATTGTCATTTGATGTTAACTTTTAAACAAAGGCTTTAGCTTCTGACTTTTTCTTTTTTGGAAAACTTTCAGATAATTAATAAAAATATTGTCATGCATAACACTGGGGTTATTTTGGGTGATTTTGTTAACTGAATAAAAGTTCTTGAAAAATCCCAAAAAAAACACAAAAATATTTTAATATAAAAAGCCTTCAACTTGTAACTTCTTCTTTCTCGAAAGCTCTCGGAAAACTTTCGAAAGAGTACTACAAAATTTGGAATAGTGTTTTAACTGGCCTCGACAACTCGTGTCTATTTCTCCACCAGAAATGACAAAAATATATTTGTGCATAACCATAAAACACTTTTTGGAAAATTTTTTTAACTGTTATACAAAGATTTTGACCCTTATTATGTATGTCGAATTTGAATATTCGACTATGACTGCCGAAAATTCGCGGTTTTATTTTGTCGGTATTATGAACAAAATCGAGGTAATTGCTTTCTTGACAGATGAACTACTTCCAAGTATCATATATTACAAAAAACAAACAACTCGATGCACATAATGCCAATGATATATTAACTTTTATTTCCAGCAGTAGAAGTCGAAAATTCGACTACGACATACATAATAAGGGTGATTAACTCTTGATTTCTTTTCTCCTAAAATCTTAATCCGAAAGAACAAAACTAGTCATGACCAAAAGTATAAGACTTTTAAGAATATTATCTGTAATACAAAGAATTGAACTCGTGGATTAAACTCTTTCAAAAGGTGAAAAATGAAAATCTCAGAAAATTTTGATGAATACTCGTATAGTCATGTTCAACAGTATTACACTTTTAGGCATAGTCTATATACTGTTATACAAAGACATTAAGTTAATCAAAGGAAAATCTCGGAAATCTCAGAAACTACGAAAAAAAATTCTTATTTATAACAGTACAAATATTGGATATCTGTTATACAAAGACTTTAACTGGTGGCTTAAACTCTTCTAAATGGTACTTGAAAAATCTCACAAAATTATTAACAATATTGTATAACAGTACAGTAACACTTTTGATATAATCTGCATACTATTATACAAAGAGTTTAACGCAATCAAAAGCTTCGAAAAATTTCTTGAAAGTTATAAAAAAATATTCGTATATAACAGTATAACACTTTCTGGAATATAATGTTAAATGTTGTACAAAACTCTTCCCAAACAGGCAATGCAAATTTGCCCGTGAACATTCCATTAAGGAACACAGGCAAACTTCTCACATATCAATGAGTGCTGTCCGATTCAAATTTAAGCTCAAAAATAAGGGCCCTTCTTTTTATAGCCGAGTCCGAACGGCTTGCCGCCGTACAACAACTTTTTGGGGAGAAGTTTTTACATGGCATAGTACCTCACAAATGTCACCAGCACTAGAAGGCATAACCACCGCTGAATTTTCTTTCTAATGTTCTCGCCAGGATTCAAGTCCAGACGTTAAGCGCCATAGGCGGATATGCAAACCGCTTCTCTACGATGGCCTTCCGAAAATATTTCAAAAATCTACAAAGAATATAGACATGTAAAGTAGTATAACACTTTTCGGTAAACTGTTATACAAATTCTTTAACTCATAACTATATCACAATCAAAATTTTTGGGAAAGATCAAGAGTACTACCAAAAATATATTCATGTTTAGCAGTATAACACTTTTTAGTATACTGTGTTAACTGTTATACATAAACTTAAATGGTGTTTCTTTTCAAAAACTTATTTTAAATACGTTTGTTTACAAAAAAATGTAGTGAATAGGGTTTTTAAACTTCGAATAGGGTTTTTGAAATAAAAAATTTCTTCGGAACTTCTAAAAAGTATTATAAATGGACATTAGGAAATTGAGACAAACTTTCAACATCGTCAGCAAGCCTTTTTGCCTCTGTATTTCATATACTCTCTTAAAAGATTTCACAATATCGACTAAAGGGATATAAGGTTTTATCGACTGTGAGAAGGCGATATAGATAATCTTTATTGAATGGGGAAGATATATATCACCACGCATTGTGTAATCATTACAGCACTCAATTACTTCAAATACCACCTTTCATTTAATAGCATTGCATATGACATCACCAATTTTTCAAATTTAATATTTAAGCATCCTAGCTTTTCATGCATTTTAAATAATAATGAAAATCTTCTTCTTCAATTCAACAATGTATTTATTATTATGATTTTTTACAGAAGTGCACATGATTATGCAGTACCTTATACCTTTATGATTATGACTTGTCCCAAATTACTAAAAACATGAAAAAAAATAAACAGTGGTTGACTTAATTATAACCCAGCTGCATTTACTTCAATTAAAAAGGGAGTATCAGGCAAACTTCATCAACTCCACTATAAGGTCTTGCTGTAGCAGGAAATATGCACAACCCAACATACACAAAAAAAAAACAAAATTATGGAGCATCAACAACTCCCTTTTAAACATTAAAATGTATGTTTGAACATTTTATTTAAGGGAAGGATGCTTATATATTTCCTCATTTGTATATTTTTCTAACTATGTTGGTTTTTATGGCATGCAGAGTGTGTGCGCTTGTGTGTGTACCCATCATTAACTCTGTATCTTTGTATCTATGTTTCATTTTATGTTGGGGTCCGGGATAGATAAGCAAAACACTGCTTTCAGAGGGTTCAGAGCTCTTTCTCTCTCTCACTCTCTCACACACTTTCAGTATGTGGATGAAAAGGGGGCGACTCAGTTGGGTGTTTATTAAGTGTAGCATGATGCAACAACAAAATTTAATTTCAGTTTTTTCTTCGCTTGCCCCCTGCTCCCCTTTCTCTCTGGTTTCTCCTTTTTGGTTTAAGAGGGAGGTATAACTCTGAATGTATACAATGACAAGATACTAACTCATATTGCATAGATATGAGTAGAGATACGTACTACTCGTGATGTCAACAAAATATGTACATAAACATTTTCACTATTGGCACACACACACACACATGACATATTCCGTTTGTTCGTCCGTCCATCTATCTGTTCTTCCTAATGTCTGGCAAAGAGATAACAATTCCAGAATTGGAACTCCTATCTCAAACACCCAACAACGGGCAATGCTCTAGCTGATTACTCTGTGCTAATGTTTTGTGGTAAAACCGAAAAAGGGGTTACAGCACCCTTTGATGATAAGTGCATTTTGTAATGTAATGTGAGTGGGTACTATTTCGTATTTTTTTTTTAATAGATGAAAGGAAGCGTTTTATTGAAACTGCTTTATTTGATCGGATGACATAAATAAAATCTTGTGGTTTTTCATCAGTGAAAATCTAAGACCATTTCTCAATTGTAAAGTGTTATAGGAAAGTGTTTGACAGCATTAAAAAGATGCCGGGGCAAGATGAATGGAAGTCTATATATTTTTTATGGGTTGTAAAAAGTGTGAAAATGGAAATGATAGGGGAAAAAGAAGGGATTTTAAGAAATGTCAAAAGGATTATCTGTGGAAGTGTGATATCCCAAAAGAGCTTTTTGTAGCTAACAAAATGATATCGAAGGATTTTCAACTTTGTTGCCAAGGCAGAAGCCGGTTTCCACATCATATTAAGCTAACCGTTCAAAAAGGAAGTTCATTGCCATAGAAAAGAAACAACGCTGATTGCTGAACTGTAGATCGCTAGAAGAAGTCTTATATGATGACATTTAGGACAACAATAGCGCAGAAATTAGCATGTCCGCCTTTAATAGTGAAAGACTGGATCCGGATCCTAACGAGTACATCAAAAGAAACTGTCAGCGCTGGTTATACCCTACTAATGCTGGTGATATTTGTGAGGTACTATGTCCGGTAAAAGCTTCTTCCCAAAGAGGTGTCACTCTCAGGCATGCCGTTCTGACTCGGCTATAAAAAGTAGATCCCTTATCATTGAGCTTAAACTTGATGCGGACAGCACTAAATGTTATGTGAGAAGTTTGCTCCTGTTCCTCAATGGAATGTTTATAGGCAAAATCTGCAATTTGCATATGGTGCAGATTGAACCACATTTGAACAAAGCTGCCTCATATATAAGGGCCACCGTAGCGCAGAGATTAGCATGGCCGCCTATGAGGGTAAAAGATTGGGTTCGGAACCTAACGAGAACATCAAAAGAAACTGTCACCGCTGGTTATACCCTACTAATACCGGTGATATTTGTGAGGTATTATGCCCGGTAAAAGCTTCTTCCCAAAGAGTTGTCACTCTGGAGCACGCCATTCTGACTCGGCTATAAAAAGGAGATTCCTTATCTATGAGCTTAAACTTGATGCGGACAGCACTAAATGTTATGTGAGAAGTTTGCTCCTGTTCCTCAATGGAATGTTCAGGGGCAAAATCTGCAATTTGCATATGGTGCAGATTGAACCATATTTGTATACAGCCGTAGCGCAGAGATTACCATGGGCGCCTATGATGGTGAAAGATTGGGTTCAGATCCTAACGAGAACATCAGTAGAACTTGTCAGCGGTGGTTATCCCCTTCTAATGCTGGCAACATTTGTGAGGTACTATGCCATGAAAAACTTTTTCCAAAAGAGGTGTCACTCTGAGGCACACCCTTGTGACTTGGCCACAAAATGAAGGTCCCTTATCATTGTGCCTAAACTTGATGCGGACAGCACTAAATGTTATGTGAGAAGTTTGCTCATGTTCCTCCATGGAATGTTCATGGGCAAAATCTGCAATTTGCAGATGGTCCAGATTGAAGCATATTTGGATATAGCTGCCATACATATCGATCTCCCGATTATTATTTATACATATCGCTAGTATTTGGCTAGAGCCTTTGTCATCCGTGTGCAATATGATCCAAATCGGTCTATATTTGAATATAGCTGCCATATATGCCGATCTCCCAATTTAAGATCATGGACCCATGAAAGGCGCATTAATAACCTAATTTCCCCAAATGTTGGCACAGTGAGCTATGTTAGACCCTTAAATATCAGTTAGAAAATTATGGTTTCTAGAGCCTAAAAACTTCAAATCGGATGAAAAATATGGAAGGAGGATGGACTGTAGCGCAGAGGTGTTAACATGACCGCGTATGACGCTGAACGCCTGGGTTCGAATCCTGGCGAGACCAGCAGAAAAAATGTTCAGCCGTGGTTTTCCCCCCAAATCGGACAAAAATTACGGCTTTCAGGGGCTCAAGAAGTCAAATCGGGAGAACGGTTTTGTATGGGAGCTATATCAGATTCTTGACCGATTTGGACCGTACTTGGCACAATTGTTTGAGAGACCAGCAGAAAAAATGTTCAGCGGTGGTTTTCCCCTCCTAATGCTGGCAACATTTATGCGGTACTATGCCATGTAAAACTTCTCTCTCAGACAAAAGTTGCGGCTTAAAGGTGCACAAGAAGTCAAATCGGGAGATCGGTTTATATAGGAGCTATATCAGGTCCTTGACCGATTTGGACCGTACTCGGCACAGTTATTGAAAGTCATAACAGAACACTATGTGCAACCAAATCAGACAAAAATTGCGGCTCCCAGGGGCTCAAGAATTCAAATCGGGAGATCGGTTTATATGGGAGCTATACCCAAATCTAAACCGATATGGCCCATTTGCAATCCCCAACGACCTACATCAATATTAAGTATCGGCGCAAAATTTCGAGCGGCTATATCTACGTGTTCGACCGTTATCGTGAATTTGACAGACGGACGGACGGACATGGCTAGATCGACTCAGAATTTCGTGATAATCAGAAAAATATTTACTTTAAGGAGTCCTAGATCAATATTTCGAGGTGTTACAAACGGAATGTCTACGTTAGTATCCCCATTCTATGGTGATGGGTATAAAAAAAAATTTTAAGTCGTGAGGCGCGGATTAGGTTTTTGTTTTAGATAAATGGTTTCTTCAGAGAAACTTCTTAAAATTGCATGTAGTTTATGTTTTTGCTATACCACTTTGACATTTTTTTTTCAACCATACAAATCACCCGGCCTAGGTCACATCCCTCACAAACATGGAGTTTCACTATATTTGGATAAGCCCGCCAAATAGGTCAATGTGTTAGATCCCTCGACATTCACCTCATATTCGGTCCATATTTCGATACAGCTGATAGGAACATTTTTTGAATTTTTTTCTTTGAAGCAGATTTCTTCAAATTTCGCCTTTAGGGAAATTTGTATTAAAACACAAATTTTTATAGAAATTTTATCTAAGGAGAATATTTGATTGAAATTTAGTTGTAAATAAAAAATGCATTAATATTCAGCCATTCATCGAAATTTTTGCTTTAGAGAATATTTTATTGCAATTTTGTTATATTGAAAAATAAATAAAATTTTTTTTTGTTTATAGAAAATTTTATTGGCATATTGTGTATGAAACAATTACCTCCTCAGTACTGTGTTAATGATTTTAAATGGGAATTTTTTTCTTTCTTTCAAATTACCTTACCCCTACTCACTACACATCATCTCTCCATTTAATTCTGCCATAATATTGGGTTGCCCAAAAAGTAATTGCGGATTTTTCATATAGTCGACGTTGACATATTTTTTCACAGCTTGTGACTCTGTAATTGCATTCTTTCTTCTGTCAGTTATCAGCTGTTAATTTTAGCTTGCTTTAGAAAAAAAGTGTAAAAAATGTATATTTGATTAAAGTTAATTCTAAGTTTTATTAAAAATGCATTTACTTTCTTTTAAAGAATCCGCAATTACTTTTTGGGCAACCCAATACAATACTAATTATGTTTGTTAATGCCTTAAAACTGAGTGCCAAATGAGAATTGTATGCAATAACTAATTAGTACCCCTTATTATTAATATTTTTTAATATTTCTAATCTCGTAGAACCGCATAGACCATCAGCCAGCTAGCCCCCAATAGACCAGAGTAGTATACCAGGGACTTTTTAGTGCCATTGAAACTGATGCTTGAGTGCTTTAGCTTTTGGGGGCAAACGAAAGCAAATAGAAAACAGATGATATCAACATATGCTACTATTGGGGCATAGGAATAACACAAAAAAAAAACGGAACTCAAAATGCCTCAAAGTTCACACACGTGCATTGATGGGGGGGAGATTACAAACGAAAACAATTCTACACATAATTTTGCAGTAGCAAACCAAGTCGAAGAAGAAACAAGACAATAACCATAGACCAGACCCCCTGCCCAACCCAAATCGTTGGGTTTTATTTTATATTTGTATAGAGAGCAAAGAACAAAACGCCATGGCAAAGTGAAACGCATCTATGAATTTTAAACATACCCAATGGAGACCATAGAGCAACCCCTACCAACTGCCCATGTCCGACTGTGGGTCTGTCAACACATTTTAAGTGAAACGTTTAGAAATACCATAGCAAAGGAAGGGCGAAAATTAACGCTATTATGCGATGGCAGCAAATTTGGCTTTAATTTTGTTTTTTTTTGCATATATAAAAAATTTTTATATATCTTTTTTGCAAGTAATTATTTAATTTTCACCTGTTTGTTCAGCTCAAAAATACCTCAAAAAAAGTTTTCTTAATTTATGATCATTATCAACGCCATGGGATTGTCTGATGCGCCTGCAGTTGAGTTTTAATTGTTCACAAAATAATTTATATTTAATATTTTTTTCGCACAAAAAAAAAGCGCCAAAAACCAGAGGTTCTACTAATGAACAAATGACTCTTCTTTTGTCCGTCTGTCCTTTGGGATACAAGTGCAGCTACAATGGGAAAATTTCATTTGTTCGCAGTTTTTTTCTTTTTGCTCATTTCATTTGCAATTAAGTATGAGCAAAATATCGGTTTTTGCTTGCTGCTTCAAATGTTTGTTGTGCTGCTGCTGCTTTTCTGTTGATGATGAAGAAATTTTCAAGGTCCCCGGTTTTTTTTTCTTTTTTGTTCACACTCGAATGAGCCAAAATTGAAAAAAAGCAAAGCCAACAATATGAGTAAAAAAAAACGAAACCTAAAGTTTAAATAACACAAACCACCAAAGGGGTAGGAGGAAGAAAATTCATGTTCATTTCACTTATTTTTATATAACATTTCTTTATGCATTTTTTCTCATGGCTCTGTGCTTTTTAGTTTGTCTTATGATATATAGACAGGCAGGCGGAAAACTGAAAGAAAAAAAACACAAAGCCCAACAGACAGACAAAGAAAAATTCTATACTTGCAACCAAGCAATCAGAGCTGTGCATTATACCCCCCCAACCAACCAAAAGCGGCAACAACAGTCGAGGTATTTTAGACAAGCGCATGAAACAGTAGCAGACAGTCCCAGCAGCAGCAGCAGCAGCAGCAGCAAAATAAATTCATAGAATATTCTATATATTGAAAACGTGCTAAGTGCACTTTGCCAAGAAAGCAAAAACAACAAAATCATATTGACAAAATACAAAAATATATAACCCCAAGAACCTAACTCAAACCACCTCTTCATCATCTTCATCGTCATCAATTCTCTGTGGAAGACATGAAAAAGGGCTTATATCAAGAAAATAATAGTATGGCCACAAGAACTTTGACATAAGCATTCAACATTAGCGGCAGCTTTGGCTGTCTACCTCCCCCCTTCGCTCTCCAACAGACGTCATCGTCGTCGTCACAATCAACCGTGACAATAATAACGGGGCCTCTAGCAATCAATTTAAAATATGGCACTCGTGCCAATTGATAACAATGCGGACAGGCGTTTCTAAATTAAAATATAAAACACTTCTATCAACTCAAGTGACCTAATAATGCAAAAAAGAAAAGTCCAATTTATATGGATAAAAAAAACGTGTTTTTAAGAAATTTGTTTTTTGAGTAAAAATCAAAACTGAAAATGAAATTTGAAAATATTTTACAGGAGCTGCTTTATACAAACACATCTGTATAAAAGAATCCCTTTAAAACTGGGCACTTTCTTGCAATATTTCTCCAAATCGGACGAACATATATATGGGAGCTATACCTAAATCTGAACCGATTTCGAGCAAACTTTTCAGATATTGTGGCAGTCGTCGAGAAAAGCGTTTTGCAAAATTTTGGCAAGATGGGTCAATAAATGCGATTGCTGTGAGTCCAGAAGTTAAAATCGGGCGATATATATATATATATATATATATATATATATATATATATATATATATATATATATATATATATATATATATATATATATATATATATATATATATATATATATAT
Source organism: Stomoxys calcitrans (assembly GCF_963082655.1). Taxonomy (NCBI): domain Eukaryota; kingdom Metazoa; phylum Arthropoda; class Insecta; order Diptera; family Muscidae; genus Stomoxys; species Stomoxys calcitrans. The sequence continues at coordinate 25,864,639 of NC_081553.1, read as the reverse complement.
GAGAGCTATATATAAATCTGAACCGATTTCCATGAAATTCACCAGTAATGTCGAGAGTCATAAGAAAATCCTTCCTGCCAAATTTTGAGAGAATCGGTTGACAAATGACCATTTTATTGCATTATTACTGAAAATCGGACGAGCATATATATGGGAGCTATATCTGAATCTGAACTGATTTCGAGCAAACTTCTCACATACTGTGGCAGTCGTCGAGCAAAGCGTTCTACGAAGCTTTGTGAAGATTGGTCAATAAATACGTTTGCTGTAACTCTAGAAGTTAAAATCGGGCGATATATATATATGAGAGCTTTATATAGATTTGAACCGACTTCCATGAAATTCACCAGTAATGTCGAGAGTCATAAGAAAATCTTTCCTGCCAAATTTCGAAAGAATCCCTTTAAAACTGAGCACTTTCTTGCAATATTTCTCCAAATCGGACGAACATATATATGGGAGCTATACCTAAATCAGAACCGATTTCGAGCAAACTTCTTAGATATTGTGGCAGTCGTCGAGAAAAGCGTTTTGCAAAATTTTCGCAAGATGGGTCAATAAATGCGATTGCTGTGAGTCCAGAAGTTAAAATCGGGCGATATATATATATATGAGAGCTATATATAAATATGAACCGATTTCCATGAAATTCACCAGTAATGTCGAGAGTCATAAGAAAATCCCTCCTGCAAAATTTCGAGAGAATCGGTTAACAAAAGACCATTTTATTGCAATATTACTGCAAATCGGACGAACATATATATATGGGAGTTATATCTAAATCTCAACCGATTTCGAGCAAACTTCTCACATACTGTGACAGTCGTCGAGCAAAGCGTTGTATGAAGTTTTGGGAAGATTGGTCAATAAATGCGCTTGCAGTGGCTCTAGGAGTGAAAATCGGGTAATATATAAAGGAGAACTATATCTAAATCTGAACCGATTTCCATGACATTCACCAGTAACGTCGAGAGGCGTAAAAAAATCCTTCTTGCAAAATTTTCAAAAAATCCCTTTAAAACTGTGCACTTTCTTGCAATATTTCTCCAAATCGGACGAACATATATATGGGAGTTATATCTCAATCTGAACTGATTTCGAGCAAACTTCTCAGATATTGTGGCAGTCGTCGAGAAAAGCGTTTTGCAAAATTTTGGCAAGATGGGTCCATAAATGCAATTGCTGTGAGTCCAGAAGTTAAAATCGGGCGATATATATATGAGAGCTATATATAAATATGAACCGATTTCCATGATATTCAGCAGTAATGTCGAGAGTCAAAAGAAAATCCTTCCTGCCAAATTTCGAGAGAATCGGTTAACAAAAGACCATTTTATTGCAATATTACTGCAAATCGGACGAACATATATATGGGAGCTATATCTAAATCTGAACTAATTTCGAGCAAACTTCTCACATTCTGTGACAAAGCTTTGTATGAAGTTTTGGGAAGATTGGTCAATAAATGCGCTTGCTGTGACTCCAGAAGTTAAAATCGGACCGATTCGCCGATTTAGGGTCTTAGGCCCATAAAAGCCACATTTATTATCCGATTTTGCTGAAATTTGGGACAGTGAGTTGTGTTAGGTCAGTCGACATTCTTCTTCAATTTGGCCTAGATCGGTCCAGATTTGGATATAGCTGTCATATAGGCCGATCCGCCGAATTAGGGTCTTGGGCCTTTAAAAGCCTATTTATTATCCGATATTGCTGAAATTTGGGACAGTGAGTTACGTTAAGCTTCGACATTCACCTTCAATTTGGCCCAGATCGGTCCAGATTTGGATATAGCTGCCATATAGACCGGTCTCCCGATTTAAGGCTGTGGGCCCATAAAAGGCGCATTTATTGTCCGATGTCGCCGAAATTCGGGACAGTGAGTTTTGTTAAGCCCTTCGACATTCCTCTTCAATTTGGCCCAGATCGGTCCAGATTTGGATATAGCTGAATTTGGCCGATCCGCCGATTTAGGGTCTTGGACCTTTAAAAGTCATATTTATTATCCGATATTGCTGAAATTTAGGACGGTGAGTTACGTTAGGCCCTTCGACATTCCCCTTCAATTTGGCCCAGATCGGTCAAGATTTGGATACAGCTGCCATATAGACCGATATCTCGATTTAAGGTTTTGGGCCCGTAAAAGGTGCACTTATTATCCAATATCGTGTCGTATATGGTTCAGATCGTTCTATTTTTAGATTTAGATAAACATCGATTTGTGTTGTGTTCAACGTCATTACAAAAAGCTCAACTGAGAGCTAACCGACGCGTCAACAGATTGACGACAGTAAGATACTCCATATACGGTGTAACTTCAAGGGCACTCGCGGACAATCAGCCGTATCAAGTCGAGAGTCTTAGTGAGGGGTCGACTGGCTCTTGCTTAAATACTGAGTGCCCATGGCAGACAATGGCGATATGACAGACAAGGAGAGTTATTGGCGACTTTAAATAATTAACGGTGATCGGTCCTATGGACCAGAATGAACTTGCTCATCTATGGAGCTTGACGAGGATCACTACTTCCGAACTGCGTGCCGCTTAGCGACACCATTTGGTAGAGAAGTTTTAGCATGGCAGGATACCTTACAAATGTTGCCAGCATTAGTAATGAGATAACCACCGCTGAACATGTTGCTGATGTTCACGCCTTTCGGCGTCATATGCGAACATGCTAACCTATGCGGCACGGTGACTTCCACTGTGTTGAGGTCTATATTCGGAAATGTGCCGCCAAGGTATCGCTTAGGCTAAGAGAACTTGACATGCTGAGAGAAAACGGACACCATTCTGCTCCATTCTGGTTCCATGAATGCAGGGAGTAGGCTGAGAAGGGCCTCAGACTACCTGTCACCGGGATCTATTCGGGAAATGTTATTCCGTATTCGCTTTGCCGTAAGGGAGGAGTGGGAGGCGGATGCTGCGTTTGGGTTGGATGAAACCTCGAACTTCACTGACGCCTCCAGGATGGAGTCAGAAACAAGATTGGGGGTCTACTCAGAGATACTCGCCATCGGTATATCAGTTAGACTGTCGGACAAGTGTACGGTCTTTACGTTGGCCGCAAAAAAAACCGGAGGATGGACCTACCATCTTCGAAACTCAAGATATATGTGGACAGTATGGCGGCCCTCAAGACCTTAAATTCGAGCATAATGAGGTGGAAGTGCATGGCGGAGTGTTTGATGCCCTGAACGAGCTCCTGGCTCATAACGTTGTGCTGGACTAGGTTCCCGGACTCTTCGGGGTTCCTGAGAATGAGTATATCTGGAGGGGGTCCTCCTCGACAGGCAGAGCTGTGAATGCCTTTTGTCGAACAATTGAACATTGTAGAGGAAATGGCCAGTGCAGAGGTGGTTTGGTTTGGTTTGGCCAGCTATTGACCAGAAGAGGCTGAGGCAATTGGGGTCCTTGATAAGGGGTCACAAAATACGAACACTGTGCGATTGACCGTGTGTAAGGGAGTAACGCACAACGACTACTGCTGACGCTGTCTTGGTGAGGAGACGATCTAAATCTTGTTCTGCTCATGCCACGGTCTACAGAGGCAGAGGCTTTCCATCCTAGGGAGACGGTTCTTCTCCGATCTTGGTCAACTTGCTGATGTGTCAAACTCAAACTCATTTAGCAAATTAAATGTCCATTGTAATACCGTAGTAGCGACAGATCAAAGCCTTTGGTGGAGATTGAATCCACAAACCCCGCGCGGGCAAGTCGAGTCTAGTCTCCTAGTAACTCAGCGAATGACAATCAACCTCTTACCTAACTCGTGCGGATATTTTTGGCAAAAGATTTTTAAATTTATTCTATTTTATTTTTTTTTTTACCACCATAATGTCTATACTTCAGTCTTTCCTCCTTATCGAATATTGAGGATTAAAACAAAATCCTCCTACATACCTGGGACATAAGCAAATGTGAGGAATTATAAAACAACTTTTTATGTTAAAAAATCTTTGATCTCTGTGTCTTGCTGAATGTTTCCAAGCAAAATCTATGCATCATTGTTCGGGGAACCAGCTCATTATTTCTACCTTCCTAATCCCATTTCTATTTCTGCAATTAACGAACTAGCAACGGAAATCAAGCTTCTGTAGGTTAGAATTTCAAAAGAACAGCAAAATTTCTTCTGTTGTTTCAAAAACAAAGCTAATAGAAATAGCAACAAAAAAAAACTGCATGTTTTATAGATACATTTGTTTTCTTGTTATTATTGTTAATATCATGCACAGATATATACATACATATATATATAAGAATGCATACATATGTAGGTATATACCATTTTTTACCATACAAACTGTATGTAAGTATGTATGTCTAAATGTATTCGGGTATCTTTTTGTATATTGCAATGCTTGCTACGCCATCAATTTATAAAATAAAAATGCTTAATGGTCAAGGCCACTCACTCACACTTAAGCAGATGCAAGCTGATTTGCTTGCTGACTGACTGGCTGGCTGGCTAGCTAGCTGGCTGGCTGTTTTTGCTGACATGCCGCCGATATGAATCTTTGCGATACTTTTTTTTCAATTTCTTATTATTGTTGTTATTTGCAATTGTTTGCTATGGTGTGGTTGTAGTGGTGTGTTAGTGCTGCACTCACACTTGAATAATCATCAAACCAAATGAGTACTTTTCTACTACCACATACGTGCTGGCAAATACTCATACTTGTAGTGATATGCATGCGGTACATATTCCAATTTCATGACTTTGTGTAATCATTGAAATATTTGCTGGCACGTTCTTGTATTGAAATCTATAACAAGTTGGAAAATAACTGCTCCATCAAAGGGTAAATTTTAAAGTTTTCGCTTTGGCGTGATTTTCTTTATTTGTTCTTAGAAATAGAATAGAGAGAAATTAAAATGCTAAACGCCTTAAGATATGCTATAAAACCTTAAAGTATGCAATAGATTAGTACAACTTACTTATGTTGATATCTTAAAGTGTTTTAGGAAGCATACCAAGCCTTTGATTTTCAAAATTGAGTTGAAGCCTTTAGTCTTCAGACTATAAAACTGCTTTAAGAAATCCGGTGTCAATGTTAAGTCATAAGGTATGAGCTTTTATCATACTTTGGGCACATTTTCGGCCCGGTGGCCTAGTTGATTGGGAATTAGGCCAACCATTGCGCAGGTCGTGGATTCGATTTTCACCTAGAGGATTTTCAATGGGCTAACTCTGGTATCGCAACGTACTATATATAAACTGAGCTATCAATTTTTTAACTGTCCCCAAACTTGTACGACTGTCCCCAAAGTTTCCAAAATTGTGCTCCAAGTGACAATTAATGCTTGTGGAAACATAAAAACTAATTTAAATCTTCTTTTATCATTACTTAACCATTAAGATCATAAAAAATATACATCATCCCTATTGTCCTCAAACTAACCTAACCTAATCCCCAAATTAAAAAACAAAATAGTTTCAAAATTGTTAGCTGTAGATTTTAAACAAAAACTTCAATAAAAATATTGTTATCTTCATTATACAATTGCATACAGCTACGCATGATGTGTTCTAAAATTATCTTAAAAACCTAGCATTCTATTTTTCAAATAACCCACTTGCCATTAAAATTTAAATTTCTAAGTCAATGTCATTACTTACTGGTTATTTATAAAATTGCATAAAGTCAAGGTCCAACTCAACTCGAATGCAAACATGACCCTGAAATTGGCAAATCTTCCATTCACGCTCCATTGCCAATAAAAACACAACAACAAAAAAAACTAAATAGAAGCAGGGGCAAATAGCAGCAGCAAATTGCTAAAATATCATAGTTAACTGATCGCATTTAGCTTTTAAGCAGTAAATTTACTGTCTACCATTGCATTTTCAGTTTTAACTTTTTTTCTGCCCGCTTCTGTTGCTGTTTGTTGTGGTGCTTTTGAAAACACCATGTGCCAATAATTATATTATTATGGCATTCACAGACACCTGTCCAAATGCCGGTCTGAGTCGTCAAGAAAATGTTTAATGTTAATAATGTCAGCTTCAGCAGATATACGAAGAGTTACGAGAGTAAAATCGAAAAACTGGAGCATTCACAAGGCCTAAGATGTTAAATTGTATAAATTGAAGTGAAGTGAAGTTGCATATTGACGGCCAACATCATTTCATTGCTATGTTGATTTTAATTGCTAAAACCAATTGTAAGATGTAACTACAAGATATGATTTAATTAAAAATTTTGTCACATTAACCAAGCATGTAATTGAGGTAGTTAAGCAAATAAATGAAGGGATAATTATTGGCATTAAGAGCCAATAATTAGTGACTCAAATACGTGACCTATTGCATTTGATATTATATGGATGAGGATTTTATTCCTTTAACTCTAATCTGGAGAATTATGTTTGTTGTAACTTCCCAGATCATATGAAGCAGTCACTTTGGAAGTTCAATTCCTATGGCTACATACTTGTAATGCACTTAAGAAACCTCCATAAACATTTTTATATGGAAACTTTCTGCCAAATCTGAAAGAATTTCAATCTATGGCAATGTGTCAGGCGCTGAAAGCTAGCAAAAATGCGTTTAGTTTGGCAGCTACGAATATTACATACCCAACTCGAATGGTTCTGTTGGCTACTTACACCAATATGCTTAGTTTATATATAAACTAACACTGCAAATATTTTTCACAATTTTGGAAGAGCGTTCGTCCTCGCGATGTATGAAACAATCTTCTGGAAGATTTTTACGCAATTGTTCTTCATTATGATTGGTGAAACACTCTACTGTAACTTCCCAGATCATATGAAGCAGTCACTTTGGAAGTTCAATTCCTATGGCTACATACTTGTAATGCATATAAGAAAACCTCCACAAACTTTTATATATGGAAACTTTCTGTCAAATCTGAAAGAATTTCAATCTATGGGAATGTGTCAGGGGCTGAAAGCAAGCAAAACTGCGTTTAGTTTGGCGGCTACGAATATTACATACCCGACTCTAATGTCTTAGCTGGCAACTTACACCAATATGCTTAGTTTATATATAAACTAGCACTGCAAATATTTTTCATAATTTTGGAAGAGCGTTCGTCCTCGCGATGTATGAAACAATCTTCTGGAAGATTTTTACGCAATTGTTCTTCCGTATGAGTTGCGAAATACTCTTCTAGAGAATTATGTTTCTTGTAACTTCCCAGATCATATGATTGCTGAAGCAGTCACTTTGGAAGTTCAATTCCTATGGCTGCGTACTTGTAATGCATATAAGAAACCTCTAGAAACATTTTTATGTGGAAACTTTCTGCCAAATATGAGTGAATTTCAATCTTTGTGAATATGCCAGGAACTAAAACCAAGCAAAAATGCGTTTAGTTTGGCGGCTGAGAATATTACATACCCAACTCTAATGGCTCTGCTGGCTACTTACACCAATATGCTTAGTTTATATATGGACTAGCCCTGCAAATATTTTTCATAATTATGGAAGAGCGTTCGTCCTCGCGATGAATAATACAATCTTCTGGAAGATTTTTAAGCAATTGTTCTTTATTATGATTGGCGAAACACTCTACTGGAGAATCATGTTTGTTGTAACTTTCAAGATCATATGATTGCTGAAGCAGTCACTTTGGAAGTTCAATTCCTATGGCTGCGTACTTGTAATGCATATAAGAAACCTCCATAAACATTTATTAATGGAAACTATGAGTGAATTTCAATCTTTGTGAATATGCCAGGGACTGAAACAAAGCAAAAATGCGTTTAGTTCGGCGGCTACGAATATTACTTACCCAACTCTAATGTCTCAGCTGGCAACTTACACCAATAGGCTCAGTTTATATATGGACTAGCCCTGCAAATATTTTTCATAATTTTGGAAGAGCGTTCGTCCTCGCGATGAATAAAACAATCTTCTGGAAGATTTCTATGCAATTATTCTTCCATATAGTCGCGAAACACTTTCTGAGATATCATTGGACAATCTATTGTGCGTGCGGAAGTTTTAGCGATTCTTCGGGACAATTGTTACGCAACTCATAGCGTTATAATCTTTCAGAAAAGGATTAATTAGAAGATTTGCGGACGATTATTTGACGACCCGGTGTGATTCCCTGTGCCCATAGAAGTACATTTTGAGAGTTTAGATTCCTTTTAATATTTTCAGATTTAAAATTTTAGAACAATGGCTGATTTTAAAAAAATGTGTGCATTTCTTATAAGTACCATATCTAGAAAAGTTTTGAATACCTATAGGTACTTCCTGGTTAAATTACATCTCAAATTCAGATGCAAGATTTGCATTGAATTGCCAAAGGGATTTTAATGCAATGTGCATTAGAATCCCATATTATCTCAATCCGCTTTCATATTCGCTTGAAGGGTTTTGGGGGTAGGTCGGCTACTTGAAACATCTAACCCGAAAAATTATTGCCAGATTCGAGGTCTTCTTCAAAGGGCCTTTCATTCAAATCCGAAAGGGGCCTTCTACCGGTGCAGGGGGATGTTCAGTATAAAGTGGATTATGGTATAGTGGAAGGTTGTAGGTAGAAATGACATTAGCAAAGAGTTCGAAAAGGTCCAAAGACTGTCTTGCGCAGAAAATGCGGGAGCGTTGAGATCAAAACCGCAGGAAAATTTGAAAGCGGTGCTAAATCTACGGTCCATATGCTGAACTTTACATCCGAAGCTTACGCTCAGGCTGAGGAAGCTCGGCATGTTGAATGAGGTATACTGAGGAATGTCTCATACTAGCCATTGAATTCTATGTTCTGAACAGTTCCGCCAAGGCAGTGGATCGATTGAAGGTCTCTGGAGGACAGATAGAGGGAGGGTAGACTGAGGAAGATCTGAAACTAACTATTGCAATCTACAATATACAACAAATTGTTACGCCGAGGTTCCGCACTGGCTGAGGCAACTCGGCATGTCGAAGGAGAAGGGTAGAGGGTAAGATAGACTAAGAAATGTTTCAGGCTCTTCATGTCTCGCTTTCCCGAAAGGAGCAATGACATATCCAAAATGACGTCATGGACGGGATAACTTAATATCTGCATGCTGTTCCGATAACTTAATATCTGCATGCTGCTGAGACTGCCGGACGAGTCTACGATCTTTCAGGCAGAGGTCCGAATCATTTCTATAACCAGAAGTAAAATCTTGGAAAGAGATTTATCACTTCCGAAACCCAGGATTTATGTGGACAGTGACATGAAAGTGGTAAGTCGAATTTTCAGTATCAATGAGTGAACAGCGGGCTTATGACATAGCGCTGATTCTGTTCACGGAGACGATGGTATTTCTGGAAATGAGAAGGCTTACATATATGCCAGTGAGGGCGAACTAGTCTTGCCAACATGCCAATTGAACATAATAGAAGAGATGGCAGGTGCACAGTCGTTGGCGTGGTGGGAATCTATGCAAGGATGCCGAATTGATAGGACTCTTCGACCTACCGTCAACCGTCGAAGAAGGACGAAGGAGTTGCTTGACAAGAGGTCAATGAGTGCTTTTACAAAAGCAATAACAGGGCGCTTTGTGATAGGCCATATGGCGGCACACACGGAAATCACCCTCAGGGTAATGCACTTTTTACTTTAACCCTTACACTTCTTTTTTCGATAGAATATTACAATGGATTGAACTGTTCTCCGAGTTGAACTCGATATCGCTATATTGCTGAGACTGCCGGACGAATCTACGAGTCTCAGACAGAGGTCTGTGCCATTATGATACCTGACTTTTTCGGAGACTTTCAAATTCTCGCTACGTATAATCCGAGTCGATCTATAACCGGCACATGGCGGCACACATTGAATTCTCTATGCCCCTCAAGGTAATGCAATTTTACTTTAACCCCTACACTTCTATTTTCGATAGGATATTACAATGGATTGAACTATACTCCGAGTTGAACTCGATATCGGTCTGTTGCTGAGACTGCCGGACGAATCTACGAGTCTCAGATAGTCTGTGCCATTACGATACAGGCGCAGTTTAAATCCTGATTTCTTCAGTGACCTTTAAATTTTCGCTACGTATAGTCCGAATTGATCTATAACCCATTATACTTATTTTTTTATGACCACTCCATTAAGCTACAGGAGATACTTCTCTCATATCAATGAGTGCAGTCTGATTAAAGTTTAAGCTCTATGAGAAGGGGCCTCCTTTTTTATGCCGAGTCCGAACGGTGTGCCGCATAGCGACACCTCTTGGTAGAGAAGTTTCAACATGGCAGCAAACCTCACAAATGTCGATATCAAAGTAAGTAAGGGGTAACCAATGTTGATCAAATTTTTGATGTTCTCGCCGGGGTTTCAAAGTAGGCGCTCTGCGTCAAAAGCGGACATGCTAATCTCGGTAGCCTCCAAACCTAATAAAGCTCCCATAAAAAGCAATCAACCATCATACTGTTTGAGGCTTTTGAGGCCGCAATTCCATCCGATTTGACTAAAATATTGTACGACAACGGTTTTAGTGATCTCCATTATCTATTTCAAGCATTGTCCGCATTGGGTTATAATATGATATAGCTCCCATATAAGCCGTTTTCCGATTGTACTTCTCTCTCGCCCATAGAATGCGCAATTCGTATCTGATTTTGCTTAAATTTTGCACGATTACATCTGTTATGACCTCTAACTTCTGTTCCAAGTACGGTCCAAATCGGTCTAAAACCTGATATAGCTTCAATATAAACCGATCTCCCAATTATTGTTTGATCCTCCATATGGCGCAATTCTTACGCGATTCAACTGAAATGTTGCTCGATGACTTCCTCTGATGACCTCTAATAACTTTACTAAGTATGACCCAAATCGATCCATAACCTGACATAGCTCCTATATAAACTATTCTCCCGAATATACTTCTTGAGCCTCTATAAGGGGTAACTCTAATCCAATTTCGGCAATGACCTCCAACTTCTGTACCAATTATCGTCCGAATGGGTGTAAAACCTGATATACCTCCCATATAAATCGATCCCCCGATTATACTTCTTGAGCCTCTAGATGGCGCAATTTTTACTCGATTTCATCGAAATGTTTCTGGATGACTTCTGCAATCACTTCGACTATGTTTACTAAGTAAGTACATAAGCCGATCTATCGATTTGACATATTGAGCATCTACAGAATCAATTCTTGGCCAAATATATATAAACAATTCATAAGGATTTCTTGTTATGACCTCCCATTATCCTTTTTTAGTCTACAAAGTAAAATCGTGTAAAGAACTTGAGAAATGGAATCCAAAGTGGGGCGTATTCGACCCAGCCGAACTTATGTCGCACACTTTATATGTATTTTACCCAAGAGTCAAAAAAGTCAAACGGTTTTGTTTGATTTAATTTTTTTTAAGCGCACAAGTTAGAACATAAACACATCCAACACACCATAAATTCTTTAACCTATTTTACCCCACTTTTGTTTTAATTATTTTTCTTTATTATATGATTTGGTTATTTTGAAAACAAAATAAATAAATAACCAATTTTCACGAAAATATTTCCCACCAACAATCACACATACACACGCATATATATAAATTCTTAGAGTTACCAAGCAGAAATTAAAAGTCTGTCAATATTAAAACTTAAATCACTGCACCATGAGAATTTGAATGAAACTGAAAGCTTTCACAAACATGTGTGTGGGCGCCTAAAAAAGTAAAGTTGCATTACAATGTAGAAATACGCATGACTGCTTTGCCTGATGAGAGCACTCGACCTAACACAACTTCCTTTATCTCTCAATTTCTCTTCCTAGCATCTCTTCAACTTGTGCTTGTCCCCCCACCAAAAAAAAAATGCGCTCAAATATAACAACAAAGAGAGCTGGCTAGCTGGCTGATTGCTTGTTGTTCTTGTTCCTCCTCATCCTGACTGACGCATGCAGGCAACAATGAAACACAAGCAAACTAGGAAAACAACAGCCTGCTGGGCTGGTTGGTTGCTGGCTGGCTGGCTGGTTGGTTGGTGGTGTTTGTGCGACCTTCATACATTTCGCCTTAAAGAAAAATAGGTCAAATCTCTACAATGTGGCTGTTTGCTTCATATTAAGAGAAAGCGAACAAGAGAGGGAAAGAGAGTTTGCCTACGACAACAGCTTGTATGTGATATTTTTTTGCTTTAGTTAGTATATTTAGTTGTGAGCGAGTTATAGTCCACATATAAGGCCTTGGGTTGTACAGGGGGTTGGGGGGGGGTGGGGGGAAAAGAGGGGCATAGACAGCAATAGGCCCTTTGTCCTTAGGTCACAAAGGAAAAAAACATAAAAATGAATGGAAAAAATGCCTAGTTCACTTATTTTGTAAGACAATACTCAAAGTGAAGATGTTGAAGCTTGGTTGGAGTAGTATTACCGCAAACATAAGAGTACACTCGGAAGAAAATAATTCTTGAAGGTTTAGCAAAGCGTATAGCAAAGATATTTGTAAAGTGAAATATGGAAAGAAACCAAAAACAAGTGAACTACCTTAAGGTTTTGCGAATCGCAACACGAAGTAGCGACAAAAAAAATCCTAGCTGGAAAATGGAAATGGAAAAAATTTTCAAGGATTTTATATAAAGCTGGAAAAAGGAAATTAGGAGGACATAACAAGATATCCCCAGGTATTTTGTTAGAAATTTGTATTAGAATTTGATATCTCTTTTTAGTCAAACAAAGGAAAAAAGAAAAGAATCACTGTAAAATCAAGCTTAAGAAGTGAAATGGAGAGATCGGTTCATGTGGGAGTTGTATCGGGCTATAGACGGATTCGGACCACATTTAATACGCATGTTGAATGTCATAGTAGAAGCAGTTGTACAAAATTTTAGCCAAATCGGATAATAATTACACCCTCTGGAGGCTCAAGAAATCAAGATCCCTGATCGGTTTATATGGCAGATATATCAGGTTATGAATCGATTTGTACCATTTTTGGCACAGTTATTGAAGGCCTAACAAAACACATCATGCGAGATTTCAGCCAAATTGGATAAGAACTGCGGCCTCTAGTGGCTCAAGAAGTCAAAATTCAAGATCGGTTTATATGACAGCTATATCAGGTTATGGACCGATTTAGACCATACCTAGCACTGTTGTTGGAAGTCATAACAAAACACGTCGTGCAAAATCTACAGCCAAATCGGATAGGAATTGCGCCCTCTAAGCGCTCTAGAAGTCAAGACCCCAGATCGGTTTATATGACAGCTATATCAGGTTACGGACCGATTTAAACCACCCAAGTCAAGTCATAACAAAACACCTCATGCAAAATAGGACAAGAATTGTGCCCTCTAGTGGCTCAAGAAGTGGCTCAAAATTCAAGATCGGTTCATAAGGCAGCTATATCAAGTTATGGACCGATTTAGACCATACTTAGCACAGTTGTTGGAAGTTATAACAAAACACGTCGTGCAAAATTTGAGCCAAATCGAATGTGAATTGGTCCCTCTAGTGGCTCAAGAAGTCGAAATCCAAGATCGGTTTTTATGGCAGCTATATCAAAACATGGACCGATATGGCCCATTTACAATCCCAACCGACCTACACTAATAAGAAGTATTTGTGCAAAATTTCAAGCGGCTGGCTTTACTCCTACGAAAGTTGGCGTGCTTTCGACAGACGGACGGATATGGCTAAATCGACTTAAAATGTCATGACGATAACAATGGGACTTAGACGAGTATTTCGAGGAGTAACAAACAGAAATTGACGAAATTAGTATACCCCCATCCTATGGTGGAGGGTGTACAAATTGAGCGCTAATTCGGCGCCGTCGTATGCGCTAATCCATGATAGCACTATCTCGTGAAATTGGAGTCTATTCAGGGATTCCACACATTCCACCAAGGAACTTCGACCTCACTGTCCCAGAACCCACGGCCTTGAGGGCCGCCATATACTGATTACGAAAACTGTAAATCCCTTCCCAGAATTTCCTTGCGGCTATCGTTATGGTTCACTCGTTCGGCAGTCTCACCAACGTACCGATATTTTGTGTGTCGGAGTCCCAATCCAGTCCCTGTCTCCATCTTGGAGCTATCGATAAAGACCGAGGTATCATTATCTTCAGGCACAGGATTCGCTTCCCATTCCTGCCTCCTGGAAAAGCGAATCTCGAGATCACCCCACCTTTGAGGCGTTCCCCTTATCGCCCGCCTTCTGACTACATTATCTCCGAAGTCCGCGTTGATAGCCCTGTCTCGTACGTACAGTCACACAGGGAGAAACTCAGTTCGACCCCCGTGCGATTCAGAGTGGTGACTGTGGACCCATCCTCGTTATTAAATGCACTTTCAATATTCAGGAAAAACGCCATTGCGTAGGAGAGACGTGCCGACTTCTCGCACCACATGGAGGACTGTCTGCTCCGACCTGTCCTTGAGGTATGCCTGAAGTTTTTCGACATCAGACTCTACCTCACCTTGAAGTATTTTTATACCCTCCACCATAGGATAGGGGGTATACCAATTTCGCATCCTGTTTGTAACTCCTCCAAATATGCGGCTGAGACCCCATAAAGTATATATATTCTTGATCGTCATGTCATTTTAAATCGATCTAGCCGTGTCCGTCCGTCCGTCTGTCTGTCGAAAGCACGCTAACTTTCGAAGGAGTAAAGCTAGCCGCTTGAAATTTTGCACAAATACTTCTAATTAGTGTAGGTCGGTTGGGATTGTAAATGAGCCAAATCGGTCCATGTTTTGATATAGCTGCCATATAAACCGATCTTGGGTCTTGACTTCTTGAGCCTCTAGAGTGCGCAATTCTTGTCCGATTGGGATGAAATTTTGCACGACGTGTTTCGTTATTATGTCCAACAATTGTGCCAAGTATGGTTCAAATCGGTCCATAACCTGATATAGCTGCCATATAAACCGATCTTGGGTCTTGACTTCTTGAGCCTCTAGAGTGCGCAATTCTTGTCCGATTTGACTGAAATTTTGCACGTAGTTTTTTGGTATCACTTCCAACAACTGAGTAAAATATGGTTCAAATAGGTCAATGTTTTGATATAGCTGCTATATAAACCGATCTTGGGTCTTGACTTCTTGAGCCTCTAGAGGGCATGATTCTCGTCCAATTTGGCTGAAATTTTGCATGAGGTGTTTTGTTATGGCTTCCAACAACTGCGCTAAGTAAGGTTTAAATCGGTTCATGTTTTGATATAGCTGCCATATAAACCGATCTTGGGTCTTGACTTCTTGAGCCTCTAGAGGGCGTAATTCTCGTCCGATTTGACTGAAATTTTGCACGTGGTGTTTTGGTATCACTTCCAACAACTGAGCTTAGTATGGTTTAAATCGGTCCATGTTTTGATACAGCTGCCAAATAAACCAATCTTGGGTCTTGATTTCTTGAGTCTCTGGAGGGCCCAATTCTCATTCGATTTGACTGAAATTTTGCATGAGGTGTTTCATTACAATTTCCAAATACTATGCTTAGTATGGTTTAAATCGGTCCATGTTTTGATATAGCTGCCATATAAACCGATCTTGGGTCTTGACTTCTTGAGCCCCTAGAGGGCGCAATTCTCATCCGATTTGGCTGAAATTTGGCATGAGGTGTTTTGTTATGACTTCCAATAACTGTGCTAAGTATGGCGCAAATCGGTACATAACATGATATAGCTGCCATATAAACCGATCTGGTACCTTGAGTTTTTGAGCCTATAGAGGGCGCCATTTTCATCCAATTTGGCAGAAATTTTGTACAATGGCTTCTCTCATGACCTTCAACATACGTGTCTAATATGGTCTCAATCGATCAATAGCTTGATACAGCTCCCATATAAACCTATCTCCCGATTTTGCTTCTTGAGCCCCTACAAGGCGCAATTCTTATCCGAATGAACCGAAATATTACACAATGACTTCTGCAATAATCAGCATTCATTTATGGTCCGAATCGGACTATAACTTGTTTGTTAATAAAATTGTTTCGTTTGTAACGTCAAAAGCAACGTTTTATAATAAGCATAATTGCCACTTTACATTTACGATATATTTATTCTACATTTACGGTACATTTATGAGAGCATAAACAGGCCTTTTCTTTTACACCAAACAAACTTTAGTTACAAATGTAATTAGCAAAATTGCCCATTTTTTCTCTCAGTACCAGCAAACAAAAACAAAATTATGCCCTGCAGCACCTTAAACAAACCAAAGAGAGAGCGCAGCTACCTTGCCAATTAACATTGAAAAATTAATGTGTCACCTATAGAATATTCCTGCAATGCTGGATATATTTCCCACAAGTGTTTATATAAAGATAATTACATATAAATAAATTGTACAAGCCATGTTATTCTACGAATCACAGGAGTCTCCTAAACACCCCATCTACACTTCTTAATAATTCTCACAAATATCCCTAAAGGAACAAAGCACAGAGCAACCAACACAAAAGAATAAGAAATTGCGACAATCAAAGAGTGTAGGTCAAATGGTTTTGCTTTTTGCTGATGGCACGTGTCTTCATACATAAATATATGGTATATATGGTATTCGTTTTTTTTTGTTTCTTTATTATGTCAGTTGTGGCAAAGGCAACAGCAAAAAAAAAAACTGTCAAAAACTGTCGGCACTAATCTCGAGCAGCAAACTTACCAGTGCACTACTCAAAAAGATGGAGAAAAGTTTAGAAAGCTGCAACAAATATTTCACGAAGTGGAAAATTAAAATCAATCATGCGAAGACACAAGCTATAATATTTCCCTATAATAAATCCCCAAAAAGGAATCCAGCCCGTCCAATTATTTTTAATGGAAACAATATAGAGATACAAAAGATTGTTAAATATCTTGGTGTTACTTTTGACCATAAACTTCTGTTTAGCAAACATATAAATAGCGCCTGCGAAAAAGCGGTTAAGTCATTGCGAGCACTGTGGCCCATATTAAATCGTCGCTCACCACTTAATCTGAAAAACAAAAATCTTATTTATAAATGCGTCATTAGACCTATTTTATCATATGCATCACCCGTTTGGTATAAGGCTGCTAGATGCCACATCAAAAAAATGCAAATCATTCAGAACAAATGTTTGAAAATGATACACAATAAACACTGGAGATTCCCAACACAATCTCTACATGATGAAACTGGCTATGAAAAATATCGCGATTTCATAGAAAGACAAAATTTAAATTTTTTTACAAAAGTAAGAAACTCTTTTTATGAAATAATTAGAGAATGCATAGAATAATTATGTATAACTATTTCATCAACAAACTGGAAAATTTTGTTTATAGTAGATTATTGTATATAAATAACCTAGTTATAAGCATTAAATTTCCAAATTATGTTTGAAAATCCCTCTATTTTTGTTAGATAAGGTTTTTCTATCCCAATTTTTACCTTAACATGTCTTTCATTGCCTAAAATCACAAGTACCTGAAACAAACGCACAAGAATTATATGCTGTAATATCTAAATTAAGATAGATCTCATAAACTATTGTAATTAAATTTGTAAATAGTACCTTAATGATTGGATGAATAAATGAATTGAATTGAATTGAATTGTGGCAAAGGCAACAGCAAAAAAAAAACTGTCAATTTCAGGCAATAAACAATAAGTCATAAACACACAGAACTCGCAATCACATAGGAGTCAGTGTGATTGTCTCTAAAATCAAAGTCTTAAAATGGGCACACATTTTTATAGTTTTATGGTAGTTTCTAAATAAATTGTTTCATTTACTTAGAGGCAATTGGTTTGCAAATAAGAAATAAAGAAGTGAGCCATAATAAAGAGAATTAATTTTTGTTTAGAAAGTATGTGAGGACTATATGTGTGTGGACATGGTGGGCAGTCCTAGTCTATTACATAACCAGAGTTAAAGGAAGCCCACAATTATACATAAGCCATCGTTCTACAGACCACCCTCAATAATGTAAAAGGAAAATCTCGAGGAGTCAACATAGAGTAGTCGTAAAAATTCCTTTTGAAAAGAATTACACAACTGAGTAGTGTAGCCATGAAAATTCCTTTTGAATTATAAGTCTGATTATTTGTTAAATTCAATTTAGGGTGACCAGTTCGGTTTTTGATATCCGTTTTTTTGATTTCTTGAACCATTAGCCATCGCTGCACAGACCAGCCTACAGGTTAAATAATAAAATTCGCGTGGAGAAAACTAGAAAAACGGTGGAGTATATTAGGAAATTTGTTTAGGGTGACCAGATGGAATTTTGAAGACCTCTTTTATGGTCTTGAAAAATAAATTAAATAAAATTTTAATTTTACTGAAATTTACCTTGAAATTTTGTTTTTAAACACTTTATGAACATACCCTTCACTATAGGATGGGGGTATACTAATTTCGTCATTCTCTTTGTAACTCCTCGAAATATTCCTCTAAGACATCATAAAGCACGCAAACTTTCGAAGGAGTAAAACTATCCGTTTGAAAATTTGCACAAATACTTCTTATTAGTGTAAGTCGGTTGGGATTGTAAATATGCCATATCGATCCATGTTTTGATATAGCTGCCATATAAACTAATCTAGGATCTTGACCTTATGAGCCACTAGAAGGCGCAATTCTTATCCGATTTGGCTGAAATTTTGCATGATGTGATTTGTTATGATACCCAAAAACTGTTTTGAGTATGGTTCAAATCGGTTCATCACCCGATATAGCTGTCATATAAACCGATCTGGGGTCTTGACTTCTTGAGCCTCTAGAGGGCGCACTTCCTATACGATTTGGCAGAAATTTTGCATGGCGTGTTTCCGTCCGTCCGTCTGTCTGTTGAAAGCACGCTAACTTTCGAAGAAGTAAAGCTATTTGTTTGAAATTTTGCATTGTAAATGGGCCATATCGGTCCATGTTTTGATATAGCTGCCATATAAACCAATCTGGGATCTTGACTTTTTGAGCCACTAGAGGACGCAATTCTTATCCGATTTGGCTGAAATTCTGCATAAGGTGTTTTGTTATGATTTTCAACAACTGTGTTGAGTATGGTTCTAATCGGTTCATTACCTGATATAGCTGTCATATAAACTAATCTGGGGTCTTGACCTTTTGAGCCTCTAGAGGGCGCAATTCCTATCCGATTCGGCTGAAATTTTCCATGGCGTGTTTCGTTATGACTTCCAATAATTGTGCCAAGTATGGTTTAAATCGGTCCATAATCTGATATGGCTGCCATATAAACTGATCTTGAATTTGGACTTCTTTACCCACTATAGGGCGCAATTCCAATCTGCTTTGGCTGAAATTTTGCACAAGTTGTTTTGTTATGACTTTCAACAACTGAACCAAATATGGTTCAAATCGGTCTATAACCTGATATAGCTGCCATATAAACCGATCTGAGATTTTGACTCATTGAGCCTCAAGAAGGCCTAATTACTATCCGGTTTGGCTGAAATTTTGTATAACGGCTTCTTCCATGACCTTCAGCATAGGTGTCAAATATGGTCCGAATCGGTCTTTAGCCTGATACATCCCCCCCTATTAACCGATCTCCCTATTTTACTTCTTGAGCCCCTAACAGGCCCAATTCTTATTCGATTTCGCTGAAATTTTACACATATACTTCTACTATGGTCTTCAACATTCAATTCAATTAGCAAAGCAATTCTTTTCTTTCATCCTTTGTTTATCTAAAAGAGATCCCGGGAAAGAACTTGACAAATGCGATCCATGGTGGAGGGTATATAAGATTCGGTCCGGCCAAACTTAGCACGCGTTTACTTGTTATGAATTTTTGTTTTTGGATACTTTTATACACCTTCACCATACCCTACACCATGGATAGCGGTTGTTGAGTTTCTTGCACGGTTTCTTGTTTTATGCATAAACTGAAAGACAGATTCGGACCATACTTAGGATCGATGTTGAAGGTCATAGGAGAAATCATCGTACAAAATGTTACCAAAATCTGAAAGAATTCCGCCTTCTAGAGCCTCTTGAAATATAATCGGGAGCTTGGTTAGTATGGGAACTATGTAAGGTTATGTACCGATTTGGACCATACTTGACATGGATTTTGAAGATCATATGAGAAATCATCTCGCAAAACTTTCAGCCAAATCGAATTAGAATTGCGCCCTCAAGAGCCTCTATAAATAAAATCGAGAGTTCAGTTTATATGTAAGCTAGGTAAGGTTGTGGACCGATTCCAACCATATTTGGCATGGATGTTGGAGTTCGTACAAGAAAATGTCATGGGGGATCGGTTTACATGGGAGCTGTGTGAGGCAATAAACCGATTCGTACCATACATAGCGTCGAAGTGAAAGTCGTCGTGCAACTTTCAGCTAAATCCGATAGGAGGTGCGCTGTCTGCAGGTTCAAGAATTATAATTTGGATATTGGCATGTATGGGAGTTATATGTAAAGGGTGATTTTTAGCTATTTTCTTTTTGGCAACAATGATTTAAACAGCTCATGCGGGTTTTGTGTATTTTTTTAGTGTCAAACATATGCAGTTTGGTCTATAATTTAACCTTAAATTGTCTTAGAAACGGAAAACGCTTGCAAATTATTGAAATATCAAAATGCGTGCTCTGTTAAGAAAATGCATTCATTCAAAATTGTGTTCAGCGACGAAGCTTATTTTTGGCTCAATGGTAGGTACCCATAAGTACCCAATAAGCATAATTGTCGATTTTGGAGTGAAAATCAGTCAGTAACATTGTAAGAGCTACCAATGTATTCAGTTTGGTGCGGTTTATGGGCTGGTGGCATTATTGGACCGTACTTCTTCAAAGATGATGCGACTCGTAGTGTAACTGTGAATGGTAAGCGCTACCGTGGGATGATATCCAAATTTTTTTTTTCCCAAAATACAAGAGCTTGACTTGCATGGCATGTGGTTTGAACAAGATAGTGCCACATGCCACGCAGCACACGTAAATTGGCCGCCTAGATCGTGCGATTTGGAATGGTGACGCTCTGGAAGTCAGTTTCGGCTTCGGTTTCTATAGCAGCTCGTGGTATTAGCTCATCAAACGAATTTGTGACCGAGACCAAAGTCTTCGCATAGCCGGTGTAGTTGCGAAAAGTCTAAAGACCTTCGATCTTCTGAAGATGCATTAGAAGTACTAAAAATATGTGGGAATTAAAGGAAGATCCCTTACATTGAATCAATAGGAAAAAGGGGAAAGTAATCTAATGTATGACGTAGATGTTAGGCTGACACGCATTTTCTAAAGACCTTTGAGCTTCTGAAGATCTATGAAAAGTACTAAATATATGGGAATTAAAGGAAGATCCCTGACATTGAGTCGGTAGGAATAAGGGTGAGTAATTTATTGTATGACGCAGATGATAGTCGGATACGCATTTTCTAAAGACCTTTGAGCTTTTGAAGATGTATGAGAAGTACTAAATATATGGGAATGAAAGGAAGATCCCTGGCATTGAGTCGGTAGAAAAAGGGGAAAGTAATTTAATGTATGAAGCAGAAGTTAGTCGGACACGCATTTTATATTTAAAAAAAATTGTTTTTTATGTACCTATTAAAAGAAAATGTCTTCTTTTATCTTTTTTCAAAATTGTCTGCCCTATTTTTCATTCAAAATAATGTTTTGCTTCTTGTCTACAATAAACATTTTACAGAACTCAAGAATTGCCAGTAGAACCAAAGTTCTGGACTCTTTGCCCATAGACCACTGCCCTTTATTCGGCTTTCAAAAATAAATTTGTGGCCATACATAAAATATTCAATTCTCTTTTTTTAATTTTCATAACATTTTTTTTTTTTTTCTTTTACAAAAATCCTTATTCATAAAATTCTTTTTACGTTACTTTCCTTTCTTTTTAATTTATTTTACGTCACTTACATGACAATGAGGTCAGCACAGTGATCATATGCTAGACTTGCAAGAGAAGGCCTACCTACTATGCACAACTATGCTGAACTTTGACCGTGGCAACGTGCTGCGTCATATGATAAGTTTACACAAAAACAAAATAAAACCAGTTCCACTGATCACAACAATGTGTAACTCTCAACCAAAAGGGTGGAGAGAGCACAAGTCAATGAAGTGAGTGAAGAAGAAGAATAAGGGGGGACAGGCAACAAAGCGCATTTCTTACTAAACTAAAGGAAAATAAACTTCAGGCGCACTTCGCAACTTTCACGACCCTCTGGAATTATTTTGTATGTTAAATGCGTCTTAAAACATATGTATGCACAAGTATGTTCAGTTCATACGCAGCACACTACATGCATACCTCTATGTATGTATGTATGAGCAGCTTATGTTGGTTGTACTTTGATTTACACAATTACAAAACTGCTGCATATCAGCAGCAGTGTTGAGTTATGTGCGTGTGTGAGATGAAAAAAAAAATATTCTATGAGAGGGTATTTTCCATACAATCTTTGTTATGTAAATGACACAAGTTTTGTTTTTCTAATAGAATCACAAAGATGCGTAAATTATTAGAATATTGTTCATTAATCATGGTCGTTGTTATTATACACACACATGTGTGACAACAGCTGTTGTAAATAATTATCTTTCAAAATACAAAATTAATGACGGAGAGTAAAATAACCAGAACCAGAGAGTGAGAAAGAGAGATGGGGAGAGGAAAAGAGTAAAGTTAAGAAATCATTTCAAGACAGAAGTGCTTTAACGGACTATGACGATTTTTTATGTCAATAAAGATTTTTAGGTATATCCGTTCAAAGTATCTACCAGCACATTCAGCACCTACATTAACAACAACAAAAATGTGCTGTAAATGGGACAGCAGTAACTCTTTACTAAAATACCAAACATTTTTTGCTTTTTACAGATGGCAAAAAGATGAAAGTAGCCGAAATATGTTGTTAATACTTCAAAAACTTGTATGTATGTTTGCATTTCATTTTAATTCGATGGCTAATAGCTGCAAATTCTTCCTAATTTTTTACCATTCGATAGTTTGTTAACGATTTTAAGTAACTGGAGACAAAATAATTGGATTTATAATTTTGAACAAAGAATTTAATCCTTTTGCCAAAAATCTATATTACACAGAAGCAGAAACTAAGTGTCCACTGGTATAGAAACTGAAGAATACCATTGTAAGGAAATGAAACAAAATACCGGCTGATTACAATGTGCAGCCTACACTGAAAAAAGTTTTGTGCTATTTTTTAGAGATTCGAGCCAAAGAAACATTCCTTTGGTGAAACAAATTTCTTTACGTTAAGGACTTTTTTTCAAAAATTCCTCGCGCCGCCTCTTCCCCATCCCCGAAGCGGTCAATTTTTGTACACGAAAGAGCTCGATGGGCTGAGCTCAACGATTTTTTCCAGCATTTTAATTGGAAACTTTGTTTTCTAAACGGTGACGTAAATGCTGCTGCGGAAATGGTGCAGGAAGTATAATATTGATAGGAATGAGATCATTCATTCCGACTAAGAATTTATCGGTTAAAT
This sequence comes from Stomoxys calcitrans, assembly GCF_963082655.1. Lineage (NCBI taxonomy): Eukaryota > Metazoa > Arthropoda > Insecta > Diptera > Muscidae > Stomoxys > Stomoxys calcitrans. The sequence goes on along the minus strand of NC_081553.1, from coordinate 25,841,287 downwards.
CAAAAGATAAAATTTGGTTTAACCGGGAATGCAGAGATGCTGTCAGATCAAAAGAGGATGCATTTTGGACTTGGCCCATCAGGATGGAATATAACTCTCATATATGGGCAGGAGCTCCAAAATCATCCTTGGAGCTACTTGACCGGGTTCAACGGAGAGCGATGGTGTTGATTGGGGACAGTAGGGTATCCAACTCCATTGCTTCCCTTGAACATCGCCAGAATGTGGGTAACGTTGTATTGCTCTATCGTTATTTTCATGGCATGTGTTCCACGGATATTCGTCTTTTTATCCCTGACGTTAGGATGTTCACTAGGAATACAAGACTTGCCACGAACTCACACCCGTTTGTAATCGATTGGCCAGTCGACAGGACCATGCATTACCGAGAAAATTCATTTTACGTCCGAACCATTCGTATGTGAAATTGACTTTCGGCTAATGTCTTTCCCACCGACATTGCAAAATGTAAATTTTGTCCATGAACATTCCATTAAGGAATAGGGGCAAACTTTTCACATATCACTGATTCAAATTTTAAGCTCATTGATAAAGGGTCTCTTTTTTATAGCCGAGTCCGAACGGAGTACCGCAGTGCGACACCTCTTTGGGGAGAAGTTTCAACATGACATAGTACCTCACAAATGTCGCCAGTATTAGGAGGGGATAACCACCAGTATATGAACCAAGACATTCAGCGTCATAGGTGGACATGCCAACCTCGGCGCTACGGCGGCCTCCTTTACTTTAACTTATATAGCTCTTACACCCATAGAAAAAATCAAACACGGCTTTGACAAAGTGACCACATTCATGTTCACATGTTTATTTAAAAAAGACAAAAAGATTTTGTGAGTGCTTTACCACATTGCACCACGGCCGGCTATACACATACAAGGTTTTAAGAGTCATGATGTTCACAACGGTCAGTGTATGAATCTACAACGCGGGTTCACAAAATCATCCACGCTTGTTGACAATATTTCCAACAACGTTGGCGCATGACTTTACAACGTTTTTTTCCTATCAGTGTATATAAATCGATCTGCTGCTAGTACGTGTTGAGCCTCTAGAGGGCGCAATTCCAATCCGATTTAACTGAAATGTTGCACAATGCCATGCACGATGACTTCTAAAGTCTTAACCCGGAACGGACCATAACCAAATATAGCTCCCATATACATCGACTTCCCGATTCCACATCTTGGGCCTCTAGAGGGCGTAGTTCACATCCGATTTTACTGATATCCTTTTTGTACTTCTTGAGCCTCTAGAGCAGCGATGCCCAGCCCTTTACGGTAGCGTAGATGGCACTTCACACGTATTCATATGCTCTTTTTTTATTTACACAATGATTTCTATTGTGACCTCCAACAGCCATGTCAGGTATTGTCCGAATCGGTGCATTACCCTATGCAGCTTCCATATATCGAACGGTATCCTTTTTGTACTTCTTGAGCCTCTACAGCAGCGATGCCCAGCCCTTTACGGTAGCGTAGATGGCACTTCACACGTATTCCTATGCTCTTTGTTTATTTACACAATGATTTCTATTATGACCTCCAACAGCCATGTCAGGTATTGTCTGAATCGGTACATAACCCGATGAAGCTTCCTTATAAACAGATTTTAATTTAATTTTTAAGCCGCCAGAGGACGCAGTATTATACGATTAAGGTGACAGTATTATGTCACGTAGGTGATTCTGATAAATTACATTATGTAAAACTAAAGAAACCAGAAGTTCAATATATACACTAACGTTAAATAAACACCACTAATCAGATGTCATTTAGAAACAACCTAGGAAAATATACTAAAACTTTTAACAGGCAGAAAAACAAACTTCAAAACTACGCTCAGATAAGAAAAAACTAATACATACCCTTCAAGTGTTGTTTCATTTATTTATTTCAATTTATCTAAATACACAGGCAAACAAATTGATGAGATAAGACTTTAAACACTTCTTTCAGTAAAAATTATTTTATTTTAACAATTTTCAAAATTTCGTCCTTATAGATGGAGATTAAAAACGCAACTAATTTGCAACAAAGTCTCTACTATTAATAAACAAAATGTTATTAGCAACAAGAATAAAAAAAAACAAATACAAAATAACAACGCAAACAAAACAAGCAAGAGCGTGCTAAGTTCGGCCGGGCCGAATCTTATATACCCTCCACCATGTAGTGCTTTTGTCGAGTTCTATGTGCGGTATCTCTTTTTAGGCAAACATAGAATATAGAACAAGAACTGTTATGCTATTGGAGCTTTATATCAAGTCCGATTCGGATCATAAATGAATGCTGAACATCGTAGAAGTCATTGTGTAATATTTCAGTTCATTCGGATAAGATTTGCGCCCTCTAGAGGATCAAGAAGCAAAATCGGGAAATAGGTTTATATGGGAGCTGTATCAAGCTATTGATCGATTGAGACCATATTAGACACGTATGTTGAAGGTAATGAGAGAAGCCGTTGTACAAAATTTCTGCCAAATCGAATGAGAATTGCGCCCTCTAGAGGCCCAAGAAGTCAAGACCCAAGATCGGTTTATGTGACAGCTGTACCAGATTATGAACAGATTTAAACCATACTTAACACAGTTATTGGAAGTGATACAAAAACACCACGGCAAAATTTCAGTCAAATCGGATGAGAATTGCGCCCTCTTGAGGTTCAAGAAGTCAAGACCCAAGATCGGTTGATATGACAACTGTACCAGATTATGAACAGATTTGAACCATACTTAACACAGTTGTTGGAAGTGATACCAAAACACCACGTAAAAAATTTGATTCAAATGGGACCAGAATTGCGTCCTCTAGAGGCTCAAGAAATCAAGACCCAAGATCGGTTTATATGGCAGCTATATCAAAACATGGACCGATTTGGCCTATTTACGATCTCAACCAACCTACACTAATAAGAAAAATTTGTGCAAAATTTCAAGCGGCTAGCTTTACTCCTTCGAAAGTTAGAGTGCTTTCGACAGACGGAGGGACGGACGGACATGGCTAGAGCGTCTTCAAATCACATGATTATCAAGAGTATATATATTCTTTGTTGGTTTCCGACGCATATTTCGGGATGTTACAAACAGAATGACGAAATTAGTGTACCCCATCCTATGGCGGAGGGTATAAAAATTAAACAATAACAAACATCATGATCACGAAGCTGAAAAAACACGATTACAATCATTATTATTATAGTCATTATAATGTTTAAGTTCATGATCATCATTTGGGACATTTCGTTAATTGAAATGCATTAACTAGTAAATTAAACGAAAGAAAGAAGAGAAATAAAACAAGCAGAAGAAGAAGACGAATAACAACAAATCAATTCAAATAAAATATGATCTCATTTAAAAACCATATAAAAACAAACACATCGAAATGACACAATGCACATACACATGAGTATAGCAGACTAAAGAGAGTAGCTGATTTATTGTTGTTACTAATATTAATATTAGAATTTTTTATTTAACTTGAATTATTGTTAATTTTGTCAAGAAAACTTGTTTTTTTTTAGCTTTAAACTGCAAGTTTAGGAATGAAATGAAGCAAGTGTTGAATATATGCCATACGATTAACATTCGATAATTGTTTAAAAAAAACAAGTGATCAATACCAAATGAGAGAAGGAAAGAGATAGAGAGAGGGAGAGAGCAAAAGAAATCGTGCTACTAGCCTACAGCCAAGCAAATATGTTAGGCAATATTCATTTAGTTAGTTGTGGCTATGCAGTTTGCGTTTGTGAGAGTGCTTACGAGCACCATAGAATGTCTGGAGCGATGAATAATACATTTCGGAATGACAAGTGGTTTCTTTACAGCTTTATGTGGGGAATACAAATCCCAAAGAAACCCAAGAACACTAAGAGAAATTGCTAGATCTTAAGTACAAACACTTTGATTAAAGGAAAAAATACTTAAGAACAAAGATTAATGACAATTTTTCTAATGCAAAGGTATTTTGCTTAGTTTGTGACATAAATGTTAATTAAATGAAGTATTTAAGAAGTGTTAAACAGCTAAAATTTGATGAATTATGATAGAAAAGTCTTTAAGAAACTTCAACCTTAGATTGGGACATTTATACAGCAGGCTTTAAGAAGCCAAGTGGGAAATGAGATTTTTAAAAAAGAATATCCAGACGAAATGATCAGCAAGGTGCACCCATGAAAAGGTGATTTCTTTGATTAAAGAACATATTGGGTTGCCCAAAAAGTAATTGCGGATTTTTTAAAAGAAAGTAAATGCATTTTTAATAAAACTTAGAATGAACTTTAATCAAATATACTTTTTTTTCACTTTTTTCTAAAGCAAGCTAAAAGCAACAGCTGATAACTGACAGAAGAAAGAATGCAATTACAGAGTCACAAGCTGTGAAAAAATTTGTCAACGCCGACTATATGAAAAATCCGCAATTACTTTTTGGGCAACCAATATATTCATGAGTTTCGTTCTCAGGCAGAACGCGAATTTAAGAATGAAATTCACTAACATTTAAGATGAAGACTCTTGAGAGATTGATAGAAACAAATCTTAGGACAAAGATCCCTGGAGGAGGCAAATCCAATGAAACAGCCCTTCACGACCTAGTCGGCTACATAGAACCCTTTCTATTGCTGTCAAAGAATATACAATGGTAGCATTTCTTGACATTGAAGGGGCTTTCAATAATGTAAAACCGACTTCAATCATGAAGGAGTTGGCGTTTCTACACGTCAACTCTACCATAAGAATGTTTATTAACAACTTACTAAAAGATGCATTATGGCAGGCTTGCGATATGTGGATCTTAAAAGATGGGTCAGCAGAGAAACTCCTCAAGGAGGTGTACTGTCTCCTTTATTTTGGAATATAGCCATTAACAATATATTATTGTCTCTGAAAGAAAAAGGCGTAAAAGTGGTCGCGTATGCTGATGATGTGGCAAATGCGGTTGGGGGAAAGTTTCCCAGCACTCTAAGAGATATACTTCGGGAAGCTTTTCGTGCAACAGCAAAGTGAGCTACCGAAAGTGGTCTGGGTATAAATCCGTGCAAAACAAAAGTAGTTCTTTTCAGCAGGAGATACAAGTTGCCAACAGTGGAAGCTGTCTCCTTGGGTGAAGAGAATGTTCCATTCACAGAAAGCGCAAAATACCTGGGTCTTTTGCTGGACAGGATATTGAACTTCAAATCCAACATTTTGGAAAGGAGAGGAAAGGCCACTATTGCCCTATACACCTGCAAGAGAGCCATTGGCGAAAAAGTTGGGGATTTAGACCGCATGTCATGCATTGGGTATATACTGCAGTTGTCAGACTTAAAATGCTATATAGTGTTGTGGTGTGGTGGACGGCGCTTCAAAAATCCACCTACTGCTCAATACTTAACCGGATCCAAAGGGTGGCTTCTATGTGCATCACAGCCGCACTGAGGACGACAGAGGAGAGAATGTTCCATTTACAGAAAGCGCAAAATACCTGGGTGTTTTGCTGGACAGGAAATTGAACTTCAAATTTAACATTTTGGAAACGGCAAGAAAGGCCACTCTTGCCCTATACACCTGAAGAGAGCCATTGGCAAAAGTTGGAGGTTTAGACCGCGTATCATGCATTGGGTATATACTGCAGTTGTCAGACCTAGAAAGCTGTATGGTGTTGTGGTCTGGTGGACGGCGCTTCAAAAACCCACCTACTGCTAAATACTTAACCGGATCCAAAGGGTGGCTTCTTTGTGCATTACAGCCGCACTGCGAACGACACCATCTGATGCACTGAATTTAATGGTACATCTTATGTCTCTGGACATTGTGGCTACCCAAATTGCAGCGACCACTGCAGTGAGGTTAAGGGAGCTTTCTTATTGATCATGTGGCGGTTACGGACACTGTGTTATCTTTGATACAATATCCGATGTTCCAGGCAGTGTGGATATCACTCTACCTGTGCCGCTTTTTGGCGAAAGGACTGTACCACTATTCCTGATAGAACGGATTGGAACTACGATATCCCTGGCAATAAAAGTTACATAGACATGATTGATTTCAAACTAGATGGGCTTTGGGGTGTATTCTAAAAATCTGGAACTGGTCACATCAAAATGGTTACCCGACCACTGCAGTGGTTATCAAGCAGAGATCTTTGCAATTAAGGAAGTGGTGGAATGGCTAAGATATAATGTCATTACGATGATTGGCATAAATATCTCCTCAGACAGCCAGGCAGCCATTAAATCCCTGGAGAACGTATTTCTGAACACAAAAACCGCCCTCGAATGTCGCAGATATCTCAACGAGATGGCTGAACAGTTCAAAATTCACCTGTTCTGGGTGCCGGGTCACACAGATATCACAGGAAATTGTAAAGCGGATGAGCTTGCGAGACTAGGAACTACACTACACATTCCAGGGACACTGGAATCTGGGGGTATGCCTCTAGCGACATGTAAGCTAAGTTTTCAGGACCAGGCCCGAAGGACAACGAATGATAGACGGTCACAAAGAGGGGGCTGTGAGCATTCCAAAACTATGTGGCCTATCTAGACTTGAAGAGGTCTACTGCTTAGCTGTCATTGGTTATAACAGACATCTCAGTCATTGTGTCCGTCATGACAGGTTACTGTCTAATCCGAAAACATGCTGACAGATTGAAAGTTGCCAACAACGACTTTTACAGAAGCTGTAGGGACATCGAGGAAGAAAAGACTATAGAACACCTTCTGTATGTGTGTCCCGCACTAGCAGTTAGAAAGAGTTCCACTTTAGGTTATCATTTCTTTGAGAACCTGTCTGATTTAGCGGATGTGAACATTCGCAAGTTATTGGGCTTTTTAAGGCGATCTGGATGGTTCAACGGTAGGAACTAGAAGGCATTTTCCCTCTTCTGTTCCTGTGGTATCACAATGGTGAAAACGTCTAAGTAAATCTGATGGCAGACTGCCACTTAAACCTTACCTAAAATTTAAGATAGAGAATTTCTTAAAATCAAGTAAAAATCTTCAAAAAAGGAATTGTTTGCTTAAAATCAGAAAAAAAATTACCATTTAACCATCAATTTTAGTTAATGAAATTTTGGAAGTAAGTTTATAGGTTATATATGCACTAAAACGCGAAGCTTAGGAACTTTTATGCAAAAAATTAGGTTAAAATTTCGTAATATCGAGTAAACTTTAATTTTAGTTTAAAAATCTTGAAAAAAGGGACACAAATTTTTAAATTTATCGAATCACCAGAAAAACACGAATTTATTTCTTTTGACAAGAATCGTAACAGTGCTAATCAGAAACAACTCATGATTATTTCACAATTGATTTCAATTATTCAATTTTTTCCTAGTGTACTGTAAAAACAAACATTTAAACAAAAACCACACCAGGAATGACTGATATTATAAGAAACTATTTATACTTCGGTGTATTGCAAACAAAAAACTATAACATCATTGCAAAGCAAGGGCATTTTTAGATAACAATGCAAAGAAAGCCATAATGATGAAGTATTTTGAATGATTTGTCATTCATTTTGAAAGAATGAACGTCAACCAGATAAGACTTTAGAATAAATTAGCAGTGCTAAATTATAATAAACATTTTTATGGCAATATACTGTGACAATTATAGAAATTGTATTTCTTTCTAATGAAAGAGGAAAAGTGTATGCTCTAAAGAAACTGGCCCGATCTCTCAGAAGTTCTCAAAGTCTCCGAAGATATAACATCCTCAAATCCATAGGAATATCTAAATCTAGGTGCTTCTTGGGTGCCAGACACACTAAGAAAATCTTATTCTGAATGCAGTTCGCAATTTCGCTGCACATTAAGAAAATCTTGGCAATAAGCCTTATAATTAGAGAAGAGCCGTAATGTCTTTCTCTATGTACAGTGATGTAGATATTAAACATTATATAGCAGTAAACAAATTCATGAAAGCGGTAAAAAACCGATATTTAACTAATCGATAAAAATTAATCTTTTACTAATCGATAAAAATCGATTTTTTTTTACTAATCGATAAAAATCGATTTTTTACCAATCGATAAAAATCAATTTTTTACTAATCAATAAAAATCTATTTTTTTACTAATCGATAAAAATAGATTTTTTGATTATCAATAAAAATTATTTTTACTCTTCGATAAAAATCGATTTTTACTATTCCATAAAAATTGATTTTCACTATTCGATAAAAACCCATTTTTTTATTTTTTAATGAAAAAGGAAAAGTGCAATCTCTAAACGAAAAAGAAACTGACAAAAAAAAAGTTCTGTTCTCAAAGTCTCAGAAAAAGTTTCAACCTCAAATCCATAGAATTCTCTAAAAATCTGCAAAATTTTACTGGAAATCAAGATTCTCTTGGCAATGCTAAATTGTCATTAGAGAAGAGACGTAATGCCTCGATCTAAATATGATGATGTTGATGTTACTAATGTTAAACATTATGTAGCAGTAAACAAATTACTGTAAACGATAAAAAACCGATATTTAAGCAATCAATGAAAATCGATTTTTTAATAATCATTAAAAATCGGGTTTACTATTCGATAAAAATCTATTTTTATTATTCGATAGAAATCGATTTTTTTTATGAGAAAGGAAAAGTATATACCCTAAACGAAAAAGAAACGGACAGAAAAGAAGGTCTCTTCTCAAAGTCTCAGAAAAAGTTACAACCTCAAATCCATAGAATTTTGTAAAAATCAGCAAACTTGGGTACAAGAATGCAGTTTAAAGTTTTTCAAGATTCTCTTGGCAATGCTGAATTGTCATTAGAGAAGAGTCGTAATGCCTCGATCTAAATATGATGATGTTGATGTTACTAATGTTAAACATTAAACGATTAAAAATCGAAAATTTTAGGATTCGTTAAGAATCGAGTTTTACTAATCGATAAAAATCGAGTTTTACTAATCGATAAAAATCGAGTTTTACTAATCGATAAAAATCGATTTTCACTAATTATTAAAAATCTTTTTTAATTACTGGTTAAAATCGATTTTTATTATTTTCTAACGAAAAAGAAAAGTGTATGCTATAAACAAAAAATAAACTAACTAAATTTTTCCATGAACATTCCATTAAGAAACACGAGATACTTCTCTCATATCAATGAGTGCAGTCTGATTATAGACGAGTCCGAAGGTCGTGCCGCATGGTGAAACCACTTGGTAAAGAAAATTTAACATGGCAAGATACCTTACAAATGTGTCCAGCATTAGTTAGGGGAAAACCATATCTGAAAATTTTTCTGATGTTCACACCGAGATTTGAACCCAGGCGTTCGGTGTCATAGGCGGGCATGCTAACCTCTGCGCCACGGTGGCCTCGTGGTCCAGCCGAAAAGAGGGCTAAATTATTAGAGGGCTTTATTAGAATTTTAGCTAAAAATCTATTAGAGCCATTTTAATATAATTATCGATAAATCGATTTTTTCAAAATTAATTGCCAACACATATATTCCCAAAATTAGAGAAAAAACAAAGTGAAATTCGAGAAGCCGAGAGTTTTGCAAGCTCCTTTTTGTGTGTAGGGATTCAATCGATTGATAACACAAAGTAAGATATCGATAGTTATTAATATTCCTTATTTACAGTTTTTATTATAATCGATTTTTTTGCAAATGATCGAAAATAAAGATCTGTCAAGTCCGGTTCTAGCGTTATCGAAAAATCTAAATTTACCAATTATCGAAAAGTGCATCTTTGTGATATCGTTTTCTAACAAAAATTGTTGTGTGAATGTTTTATGAATACAAAATGTGGAAGAAGGGTATTCGATTTCAAAAAAGTACTTTATCAATCGATAACAGAAAACAAACTTGCCGATACCTATAATATCAGCTTTATTATAATCGATGTTTGTTACTTGCTTAATGAAATCTCCAAATTGTTACAAATGTTCAAATCATCTATAAGTGAAACAAACTCTATAATAACAACTTTTGGGATTATCGCAAAATCATAATTTTCCAATAACCGAATAATTTTCCAATGGCTTTTATAGCGATATTGCGATAATAATTCGTACAGCAACATGATAAGTCGATTTAAAGCTTATCGAAGTGGGTAGATCATTGATCGAAAACAATTTTGATATAAACGATTATTGGAACGTTATTGCATCTTATCGATAACATAGCATTGCAACTTTACGGTGATATTTTATCGAGAACATATAATTTGCAATGAATAGGACTAAAAAACAGCAAATATTAAAAACGAGTGCGGATTATGGAAAATCATAATTTTGCAATAATCAAATAATGATTTTCATATCAAAGGTCTTTAATAGCAATATTAGGACAATTATTCATACAGAAATATGAAAATTCGAATTTAAGATTATCAATCCAGGTAGATCATACATCGATAACAAAAAGCTTATATGTCGATATTTGAATAAATTCCTAAAATATTATTTTTATTATAATCGACTTTTTAACTAAAGCTTGGAAGAAATTTAGAAGTTGTTTTCCCAATTCTCATATAATCGATAACTGGAACAAACTCTATAAATTGAAACCAATATTTTTCAAGTTTATGGTAAAACCTTTTTTATTATAATCGGTCAGAATGAAAAATTGGCATTCTTGAAATCAAAGATATCACTAAAGATATTTTAAAATATATTATGAGTCTCGTTTTATGTTCTATAGTTGAAAAGTTGGAGTTGCTGTAGATGTATTGTACATACATACATATATGCGATGTAGCAAAAAATTATGCCTGGTAGAAAATCGAAATGTTGATTTTTTTTTACCGAAAAACAGACGTTTGTCGGTAACGAAAAATTACTTTTTGGGCAACCCAATACATACATAGAAAATTTAAAAAAGAATCATTATATTATAAATCTTTGTTATTTAAAGCCGAAATTTTTACATAACCTTAAAAATCAGAATTTTGGCAATTAAAAATAATCGACATTTTTCCAAATTCTTAAAAAAAATCAATTTTTTGAAATATAAGCTTTTGCTTGAATTCCATATTGGCTTTATTTTTTTTTTTTTGTAAATCAAAATATCGATAATTTCGCATTCGTTAATAATCGATTTTTGGAAAAATAACGATTTTTATCGATTCCAAAATGAAAATCGACTTTTCATTTTGCAAACGATAAAAATCGATTTTTTCCTTTCCATAAAAATCGTATTTTTATTTCCGAATCAATAAAAATCGATTTTTTCGCGAACAAATAAAATCATTTTTTTGCAAATCCTAAGATTCTTCGCGTGAAAATGATTATGCGCATAAAGAAGATAGACATCAGCTTCCACTTCAGATATTGTTGGGATCTTTGCTATGACTTTTGATAAACCATTCTGTAAAAGAATCTAAAAGTCATAGCTAACTGTTTAATGTTGACAAAATATAACAAAACACTTTGAGAATAGGAAATTTGACTTCTGCTAACATTTTGTTAATCATGAAGTTCACAAGCTAACAGACTTTAGTATAAGTCTATTCCTTTATCTCTTCTTCCCAGAATTAGACCTACATGAGGTATATGCAAGTACCAGACGAAAATACTTTTCTGTACCATACACCCATAGAAAAAGTATGCCGATAATAGCAAACAATATCTGTTGTTTATTTTACCCATGAGTATTCAAGGAACAGGGGCAAAATTCCCACATATCAGTAAGTGCTGCCCGAATCAAGATTATTTGAATGATATGATATGATAATATAAGAGAGTCTGAAGGGTGTGACGCTTCTATACATGGTATAGTACCTCACAAATGTTGCCAGCATTAGGAGGGGTAAACCACCGCTGAAAAATTTTCTGATGGTCTCGCCGGGATTTGAACCCAGGCGTGTTATACTCTCTAAAAACTAAAAAGTATCCTCGAAAATAAAATTTTAAATTAGGAATTCTGAGCTACTTACAAAATCCTTTATTGTTCAATCCATGGTTAGTATTGCTCAAATCGGTCTATGACCATTTAAAGCGATCTCCTAATTACACTCATAAGGCCCTCAAAGCCTAAGTTTTGCAGAAATTTGGTATATAAATTACAACTATACTTTTCAACCAAGTTAATTTTGTGTACAATTTTTGCAGTATCCGTTGTGGTGTTTCCCAAGATTCAACATGGATAACCTTAGCACTCTTTACTTGTTTTTAATCTACAATACAATCCACTTTTTACATTCTTCCAAAATATGAACTTTACTCATATTTTTTGGTATTTTCAAATTTGCTACGTTAAAATCTTTTTACCTTTTTTAAAATTTTTACACATAATTGAGCATTGACAATAAAAATCAAGAAAAAAATTATAATAAATTTAAAATTCTCTGAAAGTTCCATTTACATTAGCTGTTACACATTTATACTCAGCATTTAGGTTAATACATGGATATATGCCCTTTCTTACCCATTATACAGAATATTTCCCCACAACTTAAGATCCCAAACTATAGCTTTCGATAACTATTACGCTTATTACCAAAAGAAAACTCGAGTGATATTTTGGACCAGGACCACTAACTTTTATCACCCCATTCGTTCGGTTCGCAAATTAATCGAAATCAGCTGAATTTGAAAAGGCAAAACAGCTGATTTCGAAGAATTAGTGATCGAATGACAAAAAGTTGGTGGTTTTGGCAGTAAGTTTTGTAATTATTTACAAATTTAATTTTTTATATTTTTTTTATGTAAAACAAAAGTTGTCCTCACAAAAAATTCCGCAATAATGACAGATACACACACTCATACACAATTGAAACCCATCATATCATCACATCACCCAAAAAGCTGGCGGCATGGGGGCAGGCAGGGAAGGGACCCTAATTAAATCGCTAGGTTTTGTTAAGGTTGTGTTTTTAAATGGTGGGCACATATGGAGTTTTAAGATACAGTTTTGGGAAAAAGGGATAGAGCTGGTGGCATGGGGAAGTGAAACTAAAACAAATATTGAGCATAATAGAAAGTGTCTATGTTAGGGTATAGTACTAATCAGAAAAAACAAAAAACCGAAAATTGGTAAATAAAGAACCCCAATCCAAAGTCGAAAAAAGATCGAAACACAACAACAAACAGAATAATCGAATCGAAAACAACTGATAAATCGTAATGTGAAAAAATACAAACTTTGTTGTGTAGTATTAGAAAGAAAGAAGAAAAAAAAACAACGAAACGACGATGGGGAGCGGTGGTAGGTGTTGGTCGAGATTGAGGTGTCAGTTGTGGCAAGGAGGGGGAGCTTCAAAAAACACGTTTTTTCCGTAGATAGGTAGGTACTACTTGTTACAAATTTCTATCAGAAAAAAGGCCTTAGAACATAACCAAACAAAAGAAAACACAAAGTTTATATAAAGGTCCCTTATAGACTTAACCAATATGTTTTGCATATATAAAACTACAAATAAGGTAATTATTTCTGTTTTTTTTTTTTTCTTTAGTTAGTTAATAGTAGATCTCTTTCTTTTCAATTACTTATTTTTGCTTTTGTTTATTGTAACTCACTTTTTTCAAAAATTTCTCGCTTTTCGTTCGTTTTTAGAAAATGTTTCAAAAACACACTTTTAGCTGGTGGTGGTAGGTATTTCAACAATTTCTGGAAGAGAATTTCAGAATTTCTGTCTCACACAAAAAATCACACAATTTGTAATTTCTGATGATGCTGGTGTTGTTTTTGTTGTTGTTGATGCTGGCTGGCTGATTTTTGTTGTTTTTCTTGCTGCTGGCTGATTGTTTGAATTCTAAAGCTGCTGATCGATCGCGCAGAAAAGTTTAAAATTGTTTTTGTTTTACATCAATTTCGAACATTTTTTTAAGAGAGATTGGTGAGAGAAAGAGAGACACTTTTAGATTTTTTTTTTTCTTAATCAGTTGGCAATTGGGAGGGGAAGAGAGAATTAGAATTAGAAGCAAAACAAAAAGTATCTCAATTTTCTTAGGTTACACCACAGTCCTCGGGAATTAAAGAGATGTATGACACACATCTATCTGTACACATGTATGTATAAAAACTTTGTGATAGATAGATACACACACACAGTGGTTGCTGTAAGCCACCGATTTTTTTTTGTCAAGTTTTTTTTTTGCTGCTTTTTTATTTCAATGTGAATGACGACGACGGGGGACGACAAAGCAACCAACAAGAAAATTGCTGATGATGACGAGGACGACGACGACTGCGTTGATGTTGTTGCTGCTGCTGCTGCTAAAGATGATAATGACGACTACGTACGACTAACGACGACGACGACAATGACGACGTTGAAAATTAAAAACATTTAAACGCATAAAACGCGCGTAGAGTCACCACGATTTAATTTCTAATAGCGTTTTATAACGTCGTTACGTTACGTATGCCCCGTATAAAAGAAAAGACAAAACAACAAAAAAAAAATATAATAAATATAACAACAACAAAATCGAAGACGTGAACGACGGCAACGACAGAAGAAAAAAAAAACAAAAAGAATAAAAAGCACTCCAAAGATTAAAAAAATGTGACACAATACACACGAAAGCAGAACGAGCGACCGACCGTCAAAGAAGTTGCTTGTTAAAGAGGGGGGAGTAGGAGGAGTGAGTAGACTGAGGGAGAGAGAGCGAATGCCAAAGGCAGCGGTGGCTGCAGAGACACCAACACTTCTCTAGGTCTCTAGCAAATTACAAAAAAAAAAATAATTGAAAAAATAAACGAAACGAAATGAAATGAAAAATAAATTTATTTTTCTATGTGATATTTGATTTGTTTTCTCGTTTGCCTTTTAGACGTTATTTAACGATGTTGTTTTTCTTGTTGTTGTTGTTATTTGTTTAAGTTGTAAAACGTTGTTCTGATATCTTTAAGATTAGAGCAAGCCCCATCGTGTTTAAAGGTATTTGGGAAAGATGATTTTTTTTTTTCACTTCAAATAAAATAATCACACGCATACACATGTACACATACACAACAACTGTTATAAGCACGTTGCTGTTTCAAGAATTCTTAGTGTTGCTGGTGTTTCTCTTTACTTATGGGTATTTTTCTAATTTTTCTGCTTCTTCTACTACTACTCTTTTGTATTTGATTTTATTGTTGTTAATTTTTTCACTTTAATTCTTTTTTTCTCTTCATATATATATATATATATATATATATATCTTTTAAAGTGATTTATTTGCATTCATTCATTCTTTTGGAATTTTTTTCTGATATTTTTTGCTTTTTATTACTTGTGGTCGTTCGGTTGTTTTGTTGGCCGTGCGTTCCGAGACTCTACTAACTGCAGCTGTATTATTTAGGGTATTTGTGATTTTACTCCGTTGTTTTCAATGTGAAACACACAACTGAAATGAGAATTTTTCAACAAGATGAACAAGTTGAAAACGAAAAATAGTTGGGTCAGAGATAACACACACAACACAATACACACAGCTCTCGCATGCTCGTGTGAAGAACGAACGACACGAACCAACCAGCAGAGGCAGCGGCAGCAGCTAAAATGACTATACAACAGCAACTGTAACAACAACAACGCGGGGCACCCGTCCATACAGTCAGTGGGCCAACAAGAACAATGACAACAACAAAAGCCATACCAGCAGCAAATAGCTACAGTCGGCAGCAGCCGCAGCCATCCAACATGTACGGGTATTTTCATTAAGTAGTCTATCAGTATGTATGTACATACGCATGTCGGGTGTAAAAAAACCACCTAGTTATTTTGTATATGGCAGCAAGCCGAAGCAGCAGATGAGTGCTCTCCACCCCACACACAAAAAATCTGGGTATCTTTGAGCTCTCGCTCTCTCTCCCTCTCTCCGTGCATAACCGTTATGCTCTCACTCTCGTCGTACATGTGTTATTTAACTCAGGTTAATTTCAAAGATATATTCGTATCTGTTCGCATTGCTCTTTGCTTTCTTATTCACTCTCTGTGGGGAATTGGATAATGTTAGTTAGATATAAAAACAAGGAGAGCAGCAGCAAACTATCTAACCAGCAGAGAATAACATGAACAAAAATCATTTTCTATCCAAATGCAATGGTGAGAATATTATCCAACCAGAGACAAAAAAAACTCCAATTAGTTTAAGTGTCAGAAAAGGGGAGAATAAAATCTGGCCAGCAGAGTTGCCGCTGTTATACATTTATTAAAGATTTCGTAATACAAATGAAAAAGGAATAGGTATAACAAAAAGTAACAACAAAGACTAGTGCTAGCCATAACAAGTCAACATAAAGGATTTGGGCTTAATCGTTTAAAAAATTAAACCCTTCTAGTGTTGAAATCAAATCTGGCTATGGAGCCAATTAGATCAACATATCCCATTTTACTTAATTATTTATAAGTATGAAGGGAAATTAAGTAAATTGTCCTTAATATCCTCCGCCATAGAAAGGAGGCATACTAATCAAATCACATTGAAAAAAATTTTTGCAAACTTAATTTAAAGATGATAAATTTTCCAAATTTTTTCCTTAGGTGAAAAAAGTTTTACCTTCAAATTAATGATTTTTTGTTTTAAATGGTACATTAATAAATCCTTAACTTGCTTCTTGTAACTTAAGACAAAAGTCTAAGATGAATATCAAAATACCGTTGAATGTTATTTACCGTTTTAGTAAATGATGTAAAAATGTCAATTCTATTCAATTATCCAAATTTCCGGGAAATCGGTTAAAAAAGAGGTCTAGAAGTTCAATCGAGAGATAGATATATAAAGAAGGAATGTGTATCCAAATATGGTCATACACGACGCAAATATAGAGGGTATCATACCTCTCTCGCTCTCTCTCTCTAAGCTCAAAAACTTAAAATGGGAAATGTGGCTCACGAATTGAGCATTTAATTACATTGGTAATTAATTGAAGTGAAATATGTATTGGTGCAGGGACATGTCGCTCCTATTGCTTATAGAACTGCGAAGCTATAAAAATAAACAAAAAATATTTTTTATTCTCTTTGGATTAAAAATTATTTGTGATTAAAAATTTTACATTTTTCTACACTTTCTTGGATACGCTTTCTTAAAAAAAATCGATATTTCCACTTATTTTTGTTCTAAACAACAGGCATTTGTTAATGGAAGCGAATGCTGACGTTATCTATAATCTCAGCTCAAATATATTTGTTCACGAGAAGAGCCGAGAATAATATTAACGTTTATTGATTTTTTTTGTAATATAAAGTTTTACATATTCCTGGTATTTGAGTTTAAAAAACCAAAAACATGCCGAACTTAGAAGAACTTACCCTATATGTTATAACTATGGGCTCTTATTTCGTTCTGGGACTCGCACCAAGTAACACCCGGTAAAACCCAACAAACAGCATTAAAAAATTTGTTATGGCAACTCTGAAACTTGACAATTGGGAAAATGCTTTCTCACCAAGTTATTCTCAACAACAACCACTAAGGTAGACTCTCAACACAAACCCCTACAGTGTCTTCTATTCTATCCCATTGAAAATGAGCCCCCATATTTTCAATTTCATTTCGATGTCAAAAGCTCGGCTATAAAATAAACAACTCCGAATTATGTAAAAAGGGAAAAACATCTTTAGATACGTACCAACAAATCTCTGACAAGGAAGAGAGGGAGCAAGGAAGAGATTTTTATTTTATTTAATAATGCAATGAATGGATGGAAGAGATATTATGGTGAGAGCGAGAGAGTGAGACGCATGTTACAAATGTACATACAGCAACAATATATGAACATTCTTATCAGTAAAAGCATGAGACATGAGAGAAATAAAATTCCTATGGACAAAGTGTATCTAAATGTGGCATGGCAAACCCAACAACGGACCAGCCGACAATAAAGGAATGAAACACCACACACACACACACGCCAACTAATCTTCGCTCCGCATATGTACCTTACACCCACAAAATAGTCCGTTTTGTTTCCTTTACTTGCATATTTCGAAAAAAAAAACAAAGCACACAACAGAAAATCCCAGTTTATGGTGTTGTGTTTTGAGTGGAGCAGCAAAGAAACGGGAAAACTGATAAGAAATACTAATATTTGTTTTAAACTATAACCAAATATGATAAACATCCAAACATCACTACTCACACACGCATGCACACACATATCGCACATCACACTTTCTGGGTACTGGAAATGTCCTTAGCAGAAATATGAACTGGCGGCAGGCACTAGGGCCTTCGGTCGGCGATTATGATGGTGTCCTTTCGCTCACCTTCAGTGTTTTTTTTTTTTTGGACCAAAAACTGTTTGAAGTTATGTTTGCTGTGGTGGATTCTTTTTTGTTCTTATTTTAATTGTTGCTTCTTCTAAGCCACAAGACCGAAATATTCCTATTTGGGCCAAACATACAACCGCATGTTAAGGAGGAATAGCCTAATCTCTTTCATCGTTTGGGGGTTGGGGGAGGGATTGGCAGTTCTGCAATGTTGGAATTTATTTGAAATTGTATTTAAATTAAAACTTTGTTATTTAGGGCCACAAAGAACATTTGCGGCACAGTGGGTTGTTAAGGCCAAAAATGTTTTTAAGATTTAATTTTGAAAAATTTGTGAGAGATATTATAAAAATGCATTGTTATAAGATTCATGGGAAAACGAATTGGCATGAAAGATGAAGGCTAAATTGGAATCTATATCGGTATACCTGTAAAGTGTGTACCTATGTAAGTGTCATGAATACAGTTCGATTCCAATTTAATCTTTATGATGAGGAACTTGCTTTATATTGCTTGTCGCTAAGCGACAACTCATTAATGAAAAGTTTTTTATTGCAGAAGGCTTTAAAAATCCAGACAGGTCTCACAAATTTCGTATCTTCGTTCAAGTATTTCCAGGCAATGTCAACGGACAATCAATCGTTTTTTGGTGGTTAATGTGAACGAGTAACAGGTAAAAACGTGGTAAGTTTGACCAAGCCAAATCTTGGAAACCCACCACAATAGATTTTGCTAAAAGTTTACACAAAATAAACTAAGTTGAATGGCATAGTTGTGCTTTATAACTTTTATGGGGTCACAGATCAATAATTCGAGGTGTTACCAACGGAATGACTAGACTAGAAAAACGTTCTTAGTTTGTTCTAAAAAAAAAATTGAATAATTTATTTATTTGATGTGCATATTTGTACTTTATCACAAAATTCCTGCCAAATCCTGCAAGAATTGAAGCTATTAGGGGTCGTAGAAGGCTGATCGGTTGCAAGTTATTCACCGATTTGAAAAATACCTACCATTTATGTTGAATAAAACACTACGAGATAAATTTCAGCCAAATGAGAAACAATTGCTGCTTCAAGGGGCTCAAAATGTTCAATCGGGAGTTCGGTATATCGGAACCATATACGACCAATTTGAACATAATTGGCGCCGATATTGGAAGTCATAAAAGAACACTATGACCAAAATTTCGGCTCAATTGGATAACAATTACGGCGTTTTGGGGCTCAAGAACTCAAGTCGAAGGACCATTTTAAGGCAAGTACTGACTTCATTTTCAGGACACAAACTAAAGTCAAACAACAATACACAACATAGAAAATTTGGAATGGTTCAAATGGTCCAACAAATCTCCATCGATCTAGGCCAAATTGCAGAAATATATCGAGGGGCTTAACTTAACTCACTGTTCCAAATTTCGGCGACATCGGACAATGAATGTGCCTTTTATGGCCCCAAAACCTTAAATCGAGAGATCGGTCTATATGGCAGCTATATCAAAATATGGACCGATCTGTGCCATATTGCAGAAGTATGTTGAGGGACTTTACTTAACTCACTGTGCCAAATTTCGGCGACATTGGACAGTAAATGCGTCTTTAATGGACGCAAGACCTTAAATCAAAAGATCGGTCTATATGGCAGCTATATCCAAATCTGGACCGATCTGTGCCATATTGCAGGAGAATGTCGAGGGGCTTAACTTAATTCACTGTCCTAAATTTCGGAGATATCGGACAGTAAATTCGCCTTTTATGGGCCCAAAACCTTAAATCGAGAGATCGGTCTATATGGCAGCTGTATCAAAATATGAACCGATCTGGGCAAAATTGAAGAAGGATGTCGAAGGGCCTAACATAACTCACTGTCCCAAATTTCAGCAAAATCGGACAACAAATGCGCATTTTTTTGGTCACAAAATGATTTTTCAGACCTGGCCCATACTTAAAAGTTGAATGGTCCATGCAGCTCACTGTAACCGCGAACATGGGTAGTAAAAGCGCATTTCTGGGCTCAAACCCAAAATCGGTACGGTTGACAAAACTACGACTTTTCTAAGCTCATGTTTTCTTATCGGTTAATGTATCAAGATATAGAGCATCTTTGAACTTTAAGCTGTAGAATGATTTCAAAATGATGGACGGACATGTATAGATCGTCTATCAATACTCGTATAACTACGATAAAGTTTATATTGTAAGGTTGAAAATGTATAAATTGATTTGTTGCAAATGGAAGGGCAAAATGGCCAACTTTTCGGTGGCGGGTGTAAAAACACATACCCTATTCTTGGCTTGTAGAATATTTGGTAGGTTTTGCACGGATTTTGTAGGATTTTTCTTAAATTTTGGTAGGAAATAATTTCCTTGAGTGGCAACACTGATCCCTGCTAGTGGATTATTATTGGGTTGCCCAAAAAGTAATTGCGGATTTTTCATATAGTCGGCGGTGACAAATTTTTTCACAGCTTGTGACTCTGTAATTGCATTCTTTCTTCTGTCAGTTATCAGCTGTTACTTTTAGCTTGCTTTAGAAAAAAAGTATATTTGATTAAAGTTCATTCTAAGTTTTATTAAAAATGCATTTACTTTCTTTTAAAAAATCCGCAATTACTTTTTGGGCAACCCAATACAAACAAATGCACTGAGTTACGATACCCTGAACAACAGTAGTGGTATAGGGTAAAAATTTATTCTGAGAACCTCTAAAAAAATATATTTGATGGTCGCAATACAAAGTTTACGATACTTGTAGTACTCAAATCATCACTTCTGACTCTCCATTATCACCTTCACTTAAAAAAACTCACCTGCATTCTTAACAAGAGAACAATAAAGTCATTAAAGCAATGAGAATTTTGTAAACTAATTTTTAATGCAATTTATCTTTGGTTCGATAGCACATCCATGAATCAGACTATGTATGTGTAGGAAAAATAAATGACAATGTATTAATTTTAATGTTGACAAAAAAAATCATACACATTGAAAATGTGACATTTTTAGGTTAACCTGTTTAGGATAAATCGATCAAAATCATGCTTTTCCAAAGGCTGCCACACACAAGCGCACACGCACTCTCTTTCTAACTGAAATACTAATTTTCTTTAACAACGACAATGGGAAAATGAAATTAATAATCCTAAAAAATACCGAAAAGAAGAAGAATAGATTATAAATTACCCAAAATTAATCACTGCTCTGGGGAATGCACATGAATTAAACCTGAGAGTGTGTGAGTGTGAGTGTGAGCAAGAGAAAGTAAAAGTAAAAGCATGGCTTAAAAATATTTATCATTTATCAAGAACTTGCTTACTGTCTATTACTTAACAGATTTGCCATTGAGTGTTAGTGTGAGATAGTCTTCACCACACCATCGCGATTACTACCCTACAATGTGTACTACATAAGACCAAATGACAGTTAGGTGATTTTTTTTTATTTTGTCTCTTGCTGAAATGCACATTACTCTCACTCTCTTTGTATGTGGATGTGAAAATACGGTGTTTCTTTTTTATCTGCATTTAAGATATTTGTTCTCAACTATCAACAGCAATTTATTGAAATAACAATAAACAAGGACAACCAAGTAGCAACTGATGATAACACACAGGTATATTGCAATGAGCACAGCAGTTACCCATGCTCATTTGTCCCTTTTGAAGTGTGTGTTGGAAATAAAGTCTCATTCACATACAGCCACACTTTCTGGAGATGTGATGAATGGTAAATAAGTAAAATAAACCATAGTACTTTTCATTTGAGCTACCGAGCACACAGTTACGCATGTCACATCTCACATTTGGGCATTTTGAAGACAATGACATTTACGACCACATTTTGTTGAAGGATTTCACATTTAAATGTCACTCGAATTAGTTGGTAAGAAAAAGCACATAAATGTAATGCTGAACTTGGAGTACTCAATATGAAATAGTATGCCATATACGAATGATTTCAAAGTAGAGATGGTCGGTCGGAAACTCCAACTTAAATAAAAGAAACTAGATTTGAAGATGGGCTATATCGGACTGTATCTTGATATAGCCCCCATATATACCTATCCGCCGATTTAGGGTCTTAGGCCCATAAAAGCCACATATATTATCCGATTTTGCTGGAATTTGGGACAGTGAGTTGTGTAAGACTCTTCGACATCCTTCTTTAATTTGGCCCAGATCGGTCCAGATTTCGATATAGCTGCCATATAGACCGATCTCTCGATTTAAGGTTTTGGGGCCTTAAAACCCGCATTTATTGTCCGATGTCGCCGATATTTGGGACGGTAAGTTAAGTTAAGCCCCCCGACATACTTCTGCAACATGTCATAGATCTGTCCAGATTTGGATATAGCGGATATAGCTGCCATATAGACCGATCTCTCGATTTAAGGTTTTGCGCCCATAAAAGGCGCATTTATCGTCCGATTTTGCCAAAATTTTAGACAATGAGTTGTGTAAAGCCCCTCGACATGCTTCTTTAATTTGGTCCAGATCGGTCCAGATAGACCAATTTCTCGATTTAAGGTCTTGCGCTCATAAAAGCCACATTTATTATGCGATTTTGCTGAAATTTGGGACAGTGAGTTGTGGTTAGGATTTCCGACATCTTTCTTCAAGTTGGCCCAGATCGGTCCAGATTTGGATATAGCTGCCATTTAGTCCGATCTCACGATTAAAGGTCTTGCGCCCATTAAAGGCGGATTTATAGTCCGATTTTGCCAAAATTTGCGGCAGTGAGTTGTGTTAAGCCCCTCGACATACTTCAGCAATATGGCACAGATCAGTCCAGATTTTGATATAGCTGCCATATAGACTGATCTTTCGATTTAAGGCTTTGGGCCCATAAAAAGCGCATTTATTGTCGGATGTCGCCGAAATTTGGCGCCGAATTTTTGCAATATGACACAGATCGGTACAAATTTGAATACAGCTGCCATATATACCGATCTCTCGATCGGTGTTTATGGCGCATTTATTGCTCGATGTCGCCAAAATTTGAGACAGTGAGTTGCATTAGGCCCTTCAACATTCATCTTCAATTTGGCTCAGATCGGTTCAGATTTGGATATAGCTGCTAAATAGAACGATCTCTCGATATAAGGTTTTGGCCCCCTAAAAGGCGCATTTATTGTCCGATTTCGCCGAAATTTGAGACAGTGAGTTGCGTTAGTTGACTTCTTGAGCCCCAGGAAGTCTCAGATTTCATCCGATTTGGCTAAAATTTAAAATTTAAAATTTAATCTGTTATGACTTCCAACAACTGTGCCAAGCTCGGTTTAAATCAGTGTATATCCTGATATAGCTCCTGTATAATCCGATCTCCCGATTTGACTTCTTGAGCCCCTGGAAGCCGCAATTTTTGTCCGATTTTGCTGAAATCTAGCATGCGGTGTTCTGTTACGACTTTCAACAATTGTGCCAAGTACGGTCGAAATCGGTCAAGAACCTGAAATATCTCCCATGTAAGACGGTCTCCCGATCATCCTTGCTCGGTTCCTAGAAGCTTTAATTTTTGCTGGTTTGACAAAAGTTTGGTATGTAGAAAAAGATTATGCCCCTCAACTAATTTTATTTTCTATAAATTTTTAGCAGAATCCATGGTGATGGGTTCCCAAGATTCGGCCCGGCCAAACTTAGCAGGCTTTTACTTTTTACAGTTTTTTTTCGATTTTCTCCCACTGTGCGATGTTTTGTTATCATCTTTTTCCAACTTAAATTTACCTTACCTTCAATGCAATTTTCTTGAAAATCCAAACTTTAATGCAATTTTCTTGAAAATCCAAACTTTAATAATTTTCCTTTAAGGATTAACATCTGTTAAACGAAATTATCAAAATTTTTTTTTTTGAAATTTTCCAGATGTATTATTCCAAATTTAATTTTTTTGATTTAATTCTCTAATCTTCTATTTTTGATCCCATGTACATGTGTGTGTTTAAAATTCCTTTATAAATTGTTACACATCGACCAATGTTTGCGACTTCAATGGAGCATTCATTTGTCCAAAAAGCACACAATTGCATACACCTCCAGCCACTCTAGTCACTCAGCCAGTCGGTCAGTCAGTCAGTCAGTCATTTAGCCAGCCAAGGAATCGTGTAATATCAACAAATAGAAATGTCAATAATAGCCATGCGGCGATGGGCATTTGCCGCATGTGCTCTTCATGGGCTGCTTGCTATTCGTTGCCTGAAAGACATTCAAAGCAAGAACTACGGCAATAACTAAATGAAAGCAACAAAAACCAACAACAAAAAAAAAACGGTTCTGTTGACCGATATATGATGGACGCCGCATAATGCACATCGAACAAAAACACATAAATGTCGCCACAGCTTTACACCTCTCCTTCACCTCTCTGACATGACTTTCGGTGCTTCGCT
This sequence comes from Stomoxys calcitrans, assembly GCF_963082655.1. Classification (NCBI taxonomy): domain Eukaryota; kingdom Metazoa; phylum Arthropoda; class Insecta; order Diptera; family Muscidae; genus Stomoxys; species Stomoxys calcitrans. Next base: position 25,816,748 of record NC_081553.1, on the reverse strand, counting down.
GCTGTGTGTGCGCGTGTGTGTGTGTTGTTGTATTTTTTTTTTATTAATTTCACGTAAAAACACCGTAGATTAGGTCACGGTGTTGTTTACGAGCAGTGGGCTTTATTGGGAGAAGTTATTTTTAGGTATCGATTCCATAGGTACCAAACATCGTCAGTTTGTTTTCTTCTTCACCTTACGGGCTCTTAAAGAAACGTAAAGGAATCGATGGGAAATGGGAGAATACTAAATAGCAGACATGAAATCCAATAATTCCTTTGCTATTTATGAATCATTAGTTGTATTGTTGTTGTTGTTGTTGTTGTTGTTGCTGCTGTTTGGTGGAAATGTTTTTGATGGAAATGCTTAAATGTTTGACATTGAATTGTCATGGATTGAAATTTCCTTATAAGACTACCGTACTACTTAACCTCTAAGAATCTGGTAATCCCTTTGTACAACGTATGAATTATTCTTAATGGACATTTGCTGAGTGAGGTAAGTGGCTAGTTAGGGTGGGAGTGTGGGAGAATGAATGATGAATGAATTGTAAATGACCTTGAGGACTAAATTAACTAAAATAAATAGCAAAAACTTAAGGTAGAGTTTAATATGAGTAGCCCAGAGGTTAGCATGTCCGCCTATGACGTTGAACTACTGTGTTCGAATCCTAGCGAGAATATCCATGTAAAAATTTCTCCCCAAATCAGTGTATAACCTAATATAGCTCCCATATAAACCGATCTCCCGATTTGACTTCTAGAGCCCTTACAAGCCGCAATTTTTGTCCGATTTGGCTGAAATTTTGCATGTAGGGTTTTGTTATGACTTTCAACAACTGTACCAAGTACGGTACGAATCGATCAAGAACCTCATTTAGCTCCCATATAAACCGATCTTCCGATTTGACTTCTGGAGTCCTTACAAGCCGCAATTTCAGTCCGATTTGGCTGAAATCCGCTGCGCCTTCTTTTACTTTATATAGAACAAAATTATCCTTTGAATATTTATTTTCGACAAAAAAGAGCTTTTAGAGCCATAGTACGAAAAAATCATATGTATATCGCTTGACTAACAATATAAGTGCCTTTATCTGAATTCCATACGATCTTTATTGGACCCCAAATTCGCTCGGAGGATTTAATGCCATTCTAAAAAGACTTTATTCCCGCCCGATATTCTCATGATGTCCGATTTAGGAGTGTTTACGGGTTTGAGGTGGTTCCCTAGTTGCCATTGGTTAAAGTTGTGTATATAGGATGTGGCGTCCCCCAAACACTTAGCCCCAAAATTGGTTATCAAAATAGTTTCCCCAGCTCAAATACCTTTCATTTGAGCTACATAATGGCATGGTCGGCAAATTTTTACCCTTTGCGGGGTTTTTGGGGAAAGAGCGGTGCCCCAAACACATGGTGTCACTGTTGGATATTCGAATTCATCTCCCAAATACCTTTATTGGATCCCCATATTGCGATGGTGAGTAAATATTTGCTGTTTGTGGTCTATTTTGGAAAAGGGGTAGACCCCAGAAAATTGGTCCCGAATGTGGGTATCAATTTCATATGAGCCCCACAATGGCATGGTCGGTAAATATGCCCGACTAAGGGGTGTTTTGGGGAGTGAGGTGGTCCCCCAAACACTAAGCCCTGAAAAAATATCATTATTTATTTGAACCCCATATTGGCATTGGCCTCGAAATTAGATATCAAATTCGTTTTTAATCTCAAATACCTTTCATTTAAGAACCCTATTGCAAAAGTCAGCAAATATGTCCGGTTTGGGTTATGGGCCCCAAAAACTATCAATATCGAGCTCTGTCTCTGAACTGTCTTGAAGGCTCAAATTGTCTTGGTGAGCAATTACGTCCTTTTCGGGCGTTTTTATGGTGTTGGGACGTCCCCTAGACAGTTGGTCCCGAATGTTGATATCAGATTCGTGGTCTACTCCCAAATGTCTTTCATTTGAGCCTAATATATCCATAGTCGGCAAACATGATCAGTTTGGGGGGATGGGGCGGCCACTCAGTGACTCAGATTCGTGTCAGATTTTAGATTCGTGCCCTACTCTAAAATACCTCTTATTTGAGCCCCATATTGAAATGGTCAGCAAATACTTCCAATTTGGGTGGTGTTATGGGGGTGGGATGGCCCCATAGAAACTTTTCCCGAATATTGATATCAGATTCGTGTTTAACTCCCAAAGACCTTTTATTTCAGCCGATAAAGGTTCTAATGCCCATAAATGCATTATTTTTTATCCGATTTCGCTGAAATTTATAACAGTGAGTAGTTTAAGGCTTCCCGACATCTGAACCAAATATGATTCAGATCGGTCTATATTTAGATATAGCTGCCATATAGACCGATCTACCGATACAGGGTCTGATGCCCATAAAAGCTTTATTTATTACCCGATTTGAAACAGTGGGTTATTTTCAGCCTACCGACATCTGACCCCAATATGGTTCAGATCGGTCTATATTTAGATATGGCTGCCATATAGATCGATCTGCCGATAAAGGGTCTGATGCCCATAAAAGCTTTATTTTGTATCCCTTTTCGCTGAAATTTGAAACAGTGAGTTATCTTAAGCCTCCCGACATCTGACCTAAATATGGTCCAGATCGGACTATACTTAGATATAGCTGTCATATAGACCGATCTCCCTATAAAGGGCCTAATGCCTATAAATGATTTATTTATTACCCGATTTCGCTGAAATTTTAAACAGTGGGTTATTTTAAGCTTCCCGACATCTGACCTAAATATAGGTGCCATATAGAACGATCTCTCGATTTAAAGTCTTGGTCCTTGACCCTATAAAAAGCTAATTTATTATCCGATTTCGTTGAAATTTGACGCAGTGACTTATGTTATGATTTTCAACATCCGTGTAATTTATGGTTCAGATCGGTTTATATTTGGATAAGGCTGCCAATAAGACCAATATTTTGTTCTACAAATTGACTTATATTTATATATACTTATATTGTATAAGACCACTCAATGTCAGTGCCGAATTTGGGTGCATAAGTTATCCAATATTCATCGGATTGGACGAAATATAACCGAGGTGGTGGGTATAACGCCTTTTCACTTGTTTTAGTTTTTTATATTAACCAACAGGAGCGGCATCTACCGAAAACTTCATCAGTCATATAGTCGACGGGCAGAAGATGTGGGCGATTCACACTATCCAGCGTCTTAAATCAGCAGTACCAGACGGAATCATTCCGTCACTTCTGTAGGAATCTACTTGAATTTCCCTGCCATGGCTGAGTTGAAATTTCAGGGCAATCCTGACATATTTCTCATACCAAGGGAATGGAGAGAGAGGTCAGGGGCTGTGGAGTCAGACTTGTGAGCCGGAATCAGAGTTCGTTCGGAGTTGCGTACGTTTGCCTCGACTCCGAATCTCTCTCCGAGTCCGTCTTAATACTCTGACTCTGGCCTCTAAACCTCGACCCTCAAAACTTAACTCAGAAGTCAATGGTTCAGACTCAGCAAACCCTGGACTCTACAGAATCGTGATTAGACCAATACTTACTTACCCCTCAGTAGTTTGTTGGACTGCGAAGAAGAAAAAGTGCAAAATAAGGATAATTCAATAGGTTCAGAGTACATGTTGTCTCAGCATAGACGGAGCGATGAGGACCACCCACGCCCACTCGGGCACTGGAGACAATTCTAAACACCCGAGCCATAGACATACAGATTAAGTGTGAGACAGCCACTGCGGCTATGAGACTAAAGGCAATGGGAGAATAGATAAAAGATAGGAGCAGGTCAACCCATCGCGGTATAATAAAGGCGACGATTGCAAACCTGAATGGAATGGAAGAGGATTCAGATTGGATAACTGAAACGACACTTGTGGTCGAGTGTGAGGCATTGCTGCCAGCTGATTGACGGAACTCTAATATTGCGTATGGGAGATCATGCTCTACAGATGGATCAAAGCTCGAGGACAGAGTGTGCCTGGGGGTCTACATTGAGAAACCAGGAACTGACAGTTGTTTCCCATTACCTGACCATAATACGGTCCTGTAGGAGGGGATCCGAGAGATCATGGTATGTGTGAGGTGGTGTGATAGTATCGCGAGAATGCCGAGTGTGAACATCATTATGGACAGTAAACAGGTCATGAACCAGGACGGTAAGGTCACGAACAGTCTTGGAGTGTACACTTAACGAAAAATTGATATCAACGGTATTGATAGTAAAGTAATACCAAAATAATACCGTATGGTATGGATGATGTATAGCATACGGTATTGTTTTGGTTTTGCTTTGGTGTAAGAAAGGGATCAACGCCTTCTCTGAGGATGGCACGATCCGAATTGTTTGGGTGACGGGCAATAGCGGAGTTAGGGGGTATGAATAAGCAGACGGCTTGACAGTGAAGGCCAGAGGACTGCCATCATTAAACTCGGTTGACTCGAAGCCTTTCGGGGCGAAGCAGTCCGAGTTAAGCAGGTGGGCGACGAGTGCCATATAACACTGTGAAACAGCCAAACTGTCGGTAGGAATACAAAAGACCTATGAGGAGATTCGGATCATCAGAGATGAGGCTATTACTGAAAGGAAGTACGAAGGAGATCAGTATCGCTTTCGGTACCATAACGGTATATAAGGACTACGAGCTTACTTCTGCAGAATAGGTGAGACAAGTGATAGCATGTGCGAGGCATGAGGGGAAGATGATGAGATGAAGGAACATTACCTATGTCATTGCCCAGTTTGGCGGCTTACAACAGACACCGGAACATAGATAGGGACACAATACTTGACTTGAAATGCCTTATGGGAGTGGTATGGGAACAATTGGCCATGAACATTCCACTAAGGAACAGGGGCAAACTTCTCACATATCAATGAGTGCAGTCCGATTCAAGTTTAAGCTCAAAGATAAGGGGCCTCCTTTTTAAAGCCGAGTCCGAACGGCGTGCCGCAGTGCGACACCCCTTTGGAGAGAAGTTTTATATGGCATAGTACCTCACAAATGTTGTCAGCATTAGGAGGGGAAAAACCACCGCTGAAAAAATGTTTTTGATGGTCTCGCCAGGATTCGAACCCAGGCGTTCAGCGTCATAGGCGGACATGCTAACCTCTGCGCTACGGTTATTAGTATGAAATTCTTGACTTAGATTTCTTTCAAGATTACTTTTTAGTATTTAGAGGGAGTAACAATGGGATTACTGGATTAAGCTTACAATGTCTATAGTGGTAAGGGGAGGACCTCAAACCTACCTAACCTAAGCTAAACTAAAATTTTTACAAAAAAAAAATTGATATATATATTTTTTTTTTAACTTATTAAGAAATTATTTAAATGTTTTTTTAAAACCCACCACCGAAGGATGGGGGTATATTCATTTTGTCATTCCGTTTGTATCACATCGAAATATCCATTCCGACCCTATAATCCTTGATCAGCGTAAAAATCTAAGACGATCCATGTCCGTCCGTCTGTCTGTTGAAATCACGCTAAAGACTTTAAAAATAGAGATATTGAGCTGAAACTTTGCACAGATTCTTTTCTTGTCCATAAGCAGGTTAAGTTCGAAGATGGGCTATATGGGACTATATCTTCATATAGCCCCCATATAGACCGATCCGCCGATTTAGCGTCTTAGGCCCATAAAAGTCACATTTATTATCAGATTTTGTTGAAAATTGGGACAGTGAGTTGGGTTAGGCCAGTCAATAACCTTCTTCAATTTGGCCCAGAACGGTTCAGATTTGAATATAGCTGCCATATAGACCGATCTCTAGATTTAAGGTTTTAAGCCCATTAAAGGCGCATTTACCGTCCGATTTCGCTAAAATTTGGGACGGTGAGTTGTGTTAGGCCCTTGGACATTTTTCTGCAATTTGGCCCAGATAGATTCAGATTTGGATATAGCTGCCATATAGACCGATCTCTCGATTTAACGTTTTGGGGCCATAAAAGGCGCATTTATTGTCCAATGTCGCCGAAATTTCGGACAGTGAGTTGTGTTAGGCCCTTCGACATTCTTCTTCAATTTGGCTCAGATCGGTTCGGATTTGCATATAGCTGCCATATAGATCGATCGCTCGATTTAAGGTTTGGGGCCCATAAAAGGCTTATTTATTGTCCGATGTCGCCGAAATTTGGGACAGTGAGTTATGTTAGGCTCTTCAACATTTTTCTGCAAATTGGCCCAAATCGGTCCAGATTTGGATATAGCTGCTATATGGACCGATCTCTCGATTTGAGGTTTTGGGCCCATAAAAGGCTCATTTATTGTCCGATGTCGCCGAAATTTGGGACAGTGAGTTGTGTAAGGCCCTTCGACATTCTTCTACAATGTTGCCAAAATCGGTCCAGATTTGGATATAGCTGCCATATAGACCGATCTCTCGATTTAAGGTTTTGGGGCCATAAAAGGCGCATTTATCGTCCGATTTTGCCATAATTTGGGACAGTGAGTTGTGTTAGGTTCTTCGACATCCTTCTTCAAGTTGGCCCAGATCGGTCCAGATTTGGATATAGCTGCCATATAGACCCATCTCTCCATTTAAGGTTTTGGGCCTATAGAAGGCGCATTTATTATCCAATGTTGCCGAAATTTGGGACAGTGAGTTAGGTTAAGTCCCTCGACATACTTCTTCAATATGGCACAGGTCGGTCTAGATTTGCATGTAGCTGCCATATAGACCAATATCTCGATTTAAGGTTTTGGGCCCATAAAAGGCGCATTTATTGTCCAAAGTTGCCGAAATTTGGGACAGTGAGTTGTTATAAGTATTTGGTCCAAATCGGAACATATTTTTTTAACTTGTATACAGTGTTTCTAAACTAAAAAGTAAACTTTCGGCCAAATTTATATTCTCTTTAAAAAAAAACAACAGAATAAACATATAAACGCTCTGATTAAAGCTTTGTTACCAAAACAAAATAAAAATCCTATCTCGTTTTAGTGATGTTTTCTTTTTGTTACTGCCACAAGGATAAAGTGCAAATGAATTGTTTAGTTGGTGGTACTGCTGCGATATAATGTTTAACTTGGGACACCTATAACAATATATGGAATATGAGGGAGGAACTGCAAAAAAAAACACAAAACACAAAACCAACCAGGATGGACATTAGATGAACAAAACAAGGATATGGGTAGGAATGTACGAACATAAATGGGTTGAAATATGGCTGTTGATGTTGCGACGGTGGCTGGGTGGTTAAGTGGGTTGATATTACTGCTGTAGCCATCATCAAATAATTCATACTCATTATGTATGGCTATGGATGATGACGGAGATGGGGAAAATGGGTTTTTTTGCCCCCACCCCTAACAATGTCCTTCCGGATTGTGTTGCTACCAATCCCGCTGCTGAGTACGACAAACAAAAAACCAAAAATGAAAGGATAATACCTTGGCTCTGTTCCCCAAGTAAACAATATCTTCATTTCTCTTGTTGTTGTTGGTGTTTTTGGTGGCTTTGTTCACCAGGGGGCTGTGAAGGTATGTTTCAGTATTCGTACTGACAGTCAGAAGATGAAGAAGAATAATCGGCTTGAAAAAATATTTGTCTTCCAAAATAATGTTGTGTGTTGTGTAGGAGTCGAGTCGAGTCGAGTCATGTCATTGCAATGTAGGATCACTGCGCTCGCTCCAACACAATGGCTAAAAGGATATGCTTATGATGCCAAAGCACCAAGTAATATTTTGATGGATTTTGTGAAATGAAATTCTCTACAAATTGTAAATTAAAAAGGCCAACGTTTTTATGAGGCATGTTGAATGGGTAGGGTGTGCGGATGTAAAAGCGGATTACCGCTGGATTTGCATTATTAGGAATTTGTCAATGTCTTTTGGTGGCATACTTAATGCTATTGCTGAAATGTTGAAACGAAACAAAATACTTAGAAAAAAAAATTATAAGATTTTCATTACAAAAGATATTTTGGAAAAAAAATTTAAATTCAAACAAAAATATTTTTAAAAATTTCTCTAAACAACATTTCTATGAAATTTTCTTTTAGTAAGAAAAAATTTCCGTTAAATTTTCCGTAACAAAAATATTTTTATGTAATTTTTTTCAAAGACAAAGACGATCCAACTATTACGTCTAGTATGGTAATAAATTGACAGTTGTGCATGAACTAACTGAACACGATTTTGTTGCCCGTCAAAATGCCCGTGATTGCATCTGATTGACAACAGTTGTTTTTTTTTCCAGTAACGAGGCTCACTTTCTCATTTCCGGTTGTTTCAACAAGCAAATGCCTGGTTTATGCCGATCGACCACGGACCATAGCAAACCTCAATAACAACATTCGCAACGATATGTTGCAAAGAGTGGACAAGAATTTCAAAAATCGACTTAATCAGTGTATGTGCCATGAGGGTCGCCATTTATCCGATGTCATTTTAAAGGCTACTATTAAATTTTTCATAAACATTCCATAAAAAGAACAGGGGGTTCTTACTTCATATCAATGAGAGCAGTCCGATTAAAGTTTTGTATTTTTCGTTTTATTTTTGAGAATACATTATCCCATTTTTTCATGCAGTCTTGAAAATTACCGAATGGAGGCCACCGTGGCGCAGAGGTTAGCATGTCCGCCTATGACGCCGTACGCCTGCGTTCAAATCCCGGAGTAAGCATTAACAAAGTTATCAGCGGTGGTAATCGCCTTGCTAATGCTGGCTACAATTGTAAGGTATCCTGCTATGTTAAAACTTCTCTTCAAAGAAGTGTCGCACTGCGGCATTCCGTTCGGACTCGGCTATAAAAAGGAGGCCCCATATCATTGAGCTTAAACTTGAATCGGATTGCACTCATTGATATGTGAGAGGTTTGGCCCTGTTCCTTCATGGAATGTTCGTGGGCAAAATTTTCACTTTTACTAGCTGGACAGGGAACGCTCCGCTGCACCTTCTTTTCCTGGCACAATCAGGAAAAAAAATCCTGTTTGGCGGTGGTAGTACTGCGTTTCAGATATTTCGCCCCAATATGGAGATCATATTGGTGCTCTACTCCCAAATAGCTTTCACTTAAGCCTTATACTGCTGCTATGGTCGGTAAATATGTCCGGTATGGAGGGATTTTTGGGGGTGAGGTGGACCTCCATATATATCAGATTCTTGCTCTAGTCTCAAATACCTTTCATTTGAACCCCAAATTATCATTGATTTATATTTCCATTTGGCGGGCTTTGGAAGTGGAGCGGTCCCTGGATCTCCCACCCTTAATAAGGATACCAATTTCCTGTTTTTGCTTCATTGTGGACAAACTACATTTCGCTTAAATCGCCCAACCCATCTCTTAGATCTGGCGTTTTTGAAAATAGGATAAGGTAAGGGGCTGCCAAATAAAGTTTGGATGTTAGATCTATTATATTCTCTTGGTTTTGGTGGTAAATTGGAGTAGCCAAACCCTTTGCCCCGATAGTGGAGATGAGATTCATACTCTACTCCCAAAAACCAGATTTGAGCTTCATATTGTATTCAAATAACCCCATGGATGTGGTTTAGGGGGAGTGTATGAGGTGAGGCGTCCCTAAAACACTTGGCCATAAAACAGATATCAGATTTGAGCCCCTTTTTGCCTTTATCCACCCACGCACGTAACTCTGAAAAAATATCAGCAACATGCTCTACTCTCAAATTTCTTTTATTTCAGCCCCAATTGCCATTGGTTTAGGGGGAGTTTATGGGTTGAGACGGAAGGCCACCGTAGCGCAGAGGTTAGCATGTCCGCCTATGACGCTGACCGCCTGGGTTCGAATCCTGGCGAGACCATCAGAAAAAATTTTCAGCGGTGGTTTTCCCCTTCTAATGCTGACAACATTTGCGAGCTACTATGCTTCTATTCGTTCAGATCCACACAAATTATTTTTTTTGGTATTGGTTATCTACATTCAAAATCATATTTCAAAGCTACCACTTGGGAGACCATATTTTTAAAAATCCGCAGGTCCTTCTGTGTCTATCCCAATTTAAAGGTAAAAAGTGTACTCTACTACCAAAGACCTTTTATTGCTGTCCTATTCTATACTGATTGGCCTTCACATAGGGGGAGGGGGATTGCCCTTTGGAACATTCTTTCATTTGAGTAGAATATATTCTCGGTCGTCCTACATGACACTCCCCCCAACAAAAGCAAGTTGGGAGGACGCTAAGACCCAAAGGACAATTTATTTCACTCCTTTACTGTCGCGATATACATGCCCTGCTGAACGACAGAATGTGACCGAGAATTTGAATCCTTATATCAAACTTAAATTCGAACTCTACTGACATAGAAATTTCATGATGGTCTAGTATGCCCACTTGGGATGGTTTTGGGGCCGACCCCTTGGTAATTACAAAATTGCAAATTTTGCCCATGAACATTCCACTAAGGAACAGGGGCAAACTTTTCGCCTATCAATGAGTGCAGTCCGATTCAAGTTTAAGCCCAGTGAAAAGGGCCCTCCTTTTTATAGTCGAGTCCGAACGGCGTGCCGCAGTGCGATACCTCTTTGGAGAGAAGTTTTTACATGGCATATTACCTCACAAATGTGGCCAGCATTAGGAGGGGAAAACCACCGCTGAAAGTTTATTCTAATGGTGTCGCCAGGATTCGAACCCAGAAATTCAGCGTCATAGGCGGACATGCTAACCTCTTAACCTTAACCTCTTGGTAATTACACTCAGTGATTAATATTCGATAATCATATTCGTACTTTACTCTCGAATACCTTTCATTGGAGTCCCATAGGGTCCCGGTCGGTCCTTTTTTGATTTTGGGCGGAACTTTTGATGCCGTTTTGGGCTTGGGGCGGCGCCCTAAGTAATTGGATTTTGACATCATATTCGTATTCTACTCCCGAACACCATTTATTAGAGTCCCATATTGTGCCCATCGGTCCACTTTGATACTTGGATCCATTTTTTATACCCTCCACCATAGGATGGGGGAATACTAATTTCGTCATTATGTTTGTAAGTACTCGAAACATTCGTCTATAGGGTCTATAGGGTCGATTATATACTTTAAAGGGTCTCACCCTATAAAGTAGATATATTCCTGATCGTCGTGACATTTTATGTCGATCTAGCCATGTCCGTCTGTCTGTCCGTTTGTCCGTCCGTCCGTCTGTCCATCTGTCGAAAGCACGCTAACTTTCGAAGGAGTAAAGCTAGCCGCTTTAAATTTTGCACAAATATTTCTTATTAGTGTAGGTCGGTTGGGATCGTAAATGGGCCATATCGGTTCATATTTTGATATAGCTGTCATATAAACCGATCTTGGGTCTTGACTTCTTGAGCACATAGAGGGCATAATTCTTGTCCGATTTGACTGAAATTTTGCACGTAGTGTTTTGTTATCACTTCTAACAACTGTGTTAAGTATGGTTCACATCGGTTCATAATCTGGTGTAGCTGTCATATAAACCGATCTTGGATCTTGACTTCTTAGTTCATAGAGGGCGCAATTCTCGTCCGATTTGACTGAAATTTTGCAAGTAGTGTTTTGTTATCACTTTTAACAACTGTGTTAAGTATGGTTCAAATCGGTTCATAATCTGGTATAGCTGTCATATAAACCGATCTTGGGTTTTGACTTCTGGAGCCTCTAAAGGGCACAATTCTCGTCCGATTTGACTGAAATTTTGCACGTGGTGTTTTGGTATCACTTCCAAAAACTGTGTTAAGTATGGTTCAAATAGGTTCATAATCTGGTATAGCTGTCATATAAACCGATCTTGTGTCTTGACTTCTTGAGCCCATAGAGGGCGCAATTCTCGTCCGATTTGGCTAAAATTTTGCATGATGTGTTTTGTTATGACTTTCAATAACTGTGCTAAGTACGGCACAAATCGGTTCATGTTTTGATATAGCTGCCATACACACCGATTTAGGATCTTGCGCCTCTAGAGGGCGCAATTCTCATCCGATTTTGCTAAAATTTTGCATGATGTGTTTTGCTATGACTTCCAATAACTGTGTAATGTATGGCGCAAATCGGTTCATGTTTTGATATAGCTGCCATATTAACCGATTTGGGATCTTGACTTCTTGAGCCCATAGAGGGCGCAATTCTCATCCGATTTTGCTAAAATTGTGCATGATGTGTTTTGCTATGACTTCCAATAACTGTGTAATGTATGGCGTAAATCGGTACATAACCTGATATAGCTGCCATACAAACCGATCTGGAATCTTGACTTCTTGAGCCTCTAGAGGGCGCAATTCTCATCCGATTTGGAAGAAATTTTCTACAGATTCGTTCCTGCCGAACTAAGCACGCTTTTACTTGTTAATATTGTTTTCATGCTCTACTCTCGAATACCTGTCATTGACGTGGGTGACCGCCCGACACTTAGTGTGACATTTTTTTTTTGCCATATTCGTACTCGACTCTTAAATACCTATCATTTGATAGCCATATTGTCGCAATCGGTAAACATGTCCGTTCGGATGGGGCATCCCCCAGGTTATTTGACCCCAAAATTTTATACCAATTTCGTGTTTCTGGAATATCAAAAGATGGCATCCAAATTGTCGTTTAAATCGGTGCTCTATTGGGCCGATTTGGGTGATATTTTGCGCGTAGTGTTCTATTACGACTGTGTAAAGTACGGTCTTAATCGGTCTTTAAACTGATATATTGGGTTGCCCAAAAAGTAATTGCGGATTTTTTAAAAGAAAGTATGCAAATATACTTTTTTTACACTTTTTTTCTAAAGCAAGCTAAAAGAAACAGCTGATAACTGACAGAAGAAATAATGCAATTACAGAGTCACAAGTTGTGAAAAAATTTGTCAACGCCGACTATATGAAAAATCCGCAATTACTTTTTGGGCAACCCAATAGTTCCTGTATAAACCGATCTCCTGATAAGTCTACTACGGCCCTTAGAAGCTAGAAGTTATGCCTGATTTGGCAGACATTTTGGTACGTAAAGTATAGATATGTCCTTCAATTAAGTTCATTTGTATACATTTTTAGCAGAATCCATAGTGGCCGGTTCCCAAGATTCGTCCCGGATGATCTTAGCACCTCTTTACTTATTATTATCTACCCCACTCTGAAATAGGAGTCTGAAATGAAAGGTTTTTGGTAGAAAAGTAAGACACTTTAATTTCGGGTACTAGTGCCTCAATGACTAAATAAAATTTCTTAGGGTCAACCAATCTAGAACCCTCCCATATGCACCAGGATCAACAGAGCACCTCTCCTTACAACTTCCTAATCTTATCTTTATATGTTGCCTATCCCAATAAATCGAGTTAGTAAGAATTAAAACTTTCAGTTGCAGTATTCTGAAGCCTTTTTAAATCCTCGAGAGCAACAACTAAGGCTATCTAACTGTATCTTCAATTCTAAACATCGGCCTTAAGGCTACACACAAACAAAATAAACAGAGCTCTATATTTTTCCATAGAATTTGGGTACTTAGTGCGCTTAAATGTTTGGATGTTAATGGCAATGTAAATATTTGTAAACCCTTTTTTCGGACAGGCCAAAGCAAATATTGCACGCCGAAGAACACAACCAGACGATGTCCTCAGAATGGTGAGGACGACTAGCAATTGCCCGAAACCATAACAAATATTTTAGTCAAAGTTGTAGAGTTGTAGAGGACTTGGTACACATGTAAACACACACACACACACACACACACACACACACACTTGCACACTTGCTACTTAACTACAGTTCATTACACAATGTTTGTTGGATACGTCAGCAGAGTGTGAATAGTTATGTGAAGGAGTAAAGTTTACATTACTCTACTTGCAAAAGGACACACCTCCCAAAATATGAAGAGCGCAAAATAGCAAAAAAGAAAAACGGCCCAAGCAAAAGGTTAACGGCGAAGCAAAGCAACGCAATGAGTTAGTTGCCTATTTTGTTGCCTTTTGCGGCTGGATGGATGGTGGGCAAGTGTTGCCGAAGATATGTTTATCTTGGAAAATGTTTTTGGAATTATATTTGATGTGTGCCGTGTAGATAGCGTTAAAGTGAGTGAATGAGGAGTATTTGGTTGTTGCCTCGATGGTTGTTCATATGAAATCCTTTAGAATTTCTTTCGTTTGGTTTCTTTTCATTTTGGGGTTTCTATTTGTGTGTGTGTGTGTGTTTTTTTTTGTATTTCTACTTCTTCTCTCACTCTCTCTCTCTCTCTCTATCTGCCAACCTAGAAAGTTTGTCCTTTGATTTATTTAGTATCGTTCTCTGTTAAGTACACGTGATAAATTTTGAATTTGAAATAGATACGAGGCATTATGAAAGGCTTACATCAGGTTTATATGTGTGTGTACAAGTAAACCAAGGACAAAAATTAGTATGTCACACTGGATTACATGATTCACCATAGGGACATGTGGACTGTGGAATATTGGTATAGACTTTAAGCTGTTCATTGATATTTTGCCAACTTAAATTGCTTAACGTTGCTGTCTATTTCAATGAGGTAAGGGATTTTGTGTTTAATATGCGACGATATCAGAATGTGGCCAAACTTATTCACATTTTTGTTGACATATCAAAATATCCATTAGAAATGGATTTGGGAGGAGCTATAGCTTTCAGCTTAGCCGATGACATCGAAATTCAATTAAACAAGTAAAAACGTGCTAAATTCGGCCAGGGCGAATCTTATCTTGAAGGAGAGAAACCGTTGTACAAAATTTGTGCCAAATCGGATGAGAATTGCGCCCTCTAGAAGCTACAGAAGTCAAGATCCCCGATCAGTTTATATGGCAGCTATGTACCTGTTTGCGCCATACTCATCACAGTTTGGCATTTGGAAGTCATATCAAAACACCTCATGCTAAAATTTTAGCCAAATCGGATGAGAATTGCGCCCTCTAGAGGCTCAAGAAGTCAAGATCCCCCATCAGTTTATATGGCAGCTATACCAGGTTATGGACCGAGAATTGCGCCCTCTAGAGGCTCAAGAAGTCAAGATCCCCGATCAGTTATATGGCAGCTATATCAGATTATGTACCTATTTACGCCATACTCATCACAGTTTGGAAATTGGAAGTCATATCAAAACACCTCATGCGAAATTTTTGCCAAATCGGATGAAAATTGCGCCCTCTAGAGGCTCTATAAGTTAAGATCCAAGATCGGTTCATATGGCACCTATACCAGGTTATGGACCATACTTCGCACAGTTATTGCAAGTGATACCAAAACACTACGTGCAAAATTTCAGTCAATTCGGATAAAAAATGCGCCCTCTAGAGGCTCCAGAAGTCAAGACCCAAAATCGGTTTATATGACAGCTATATAAGGTTATAAACCGATGTGAACCATAGTTAGTACAGTTATTGGAAGTGATACCAAAATATCACGTGCAAAATTACAGCCAAATCGAATAAGAATTGCGCCTTCTAAAAGCTAAAGAAGCCAAGACCCAAGATCGGTTTATATGGCAGCTATACCAGGTTATAAACCGATGTGAACCATACTTAGCACAGTTGTTGGAAGTGATATCAAAACAATACTTGCAACATTTCAGTCAAATGGGACAGGAATTGCGCCCTCTAGAAGCTCAAGAAGTCACGGCCCAAGAACGGTTTATATGGCAGCTATATCAAAACATGGACCGATTTGGCCCATTTACTATCCTAACCGACCTACACTAATAAGAAGTATTTGTGCAAAATTTCAAGCGGCTAGCTTTACTCGTTATTAAATCTTCCACTTTTCCTTCTTAAACCTATAGAGGGCGCAATTTTCATCCGATTAGCCAAAAGTTTTTACAATGATTTCTCTAATGATTACAAACTGTCTTTACTGATATTGCTTCGATATAAATTTAAAATAGTTTACATTGAAAAGTGGACCGATCGGGACAATATGGGACTCAAATGAAAGTTATTCAGGAGAAGGGTACGAATTTCATATTAAAAATTGGGTCCAAGTAACTGGGGGGCCGCCCCAAAACCACTTAAAATAGGTTTTTTGGACGATCATAACAATATGGGACTCAAATGAAAGGTGTTCGGAAGTAGATTGCGAATATGGACAGGAAGGAGAAATAGGCTTTATGATTTGTAGATTTCGGAAGGGGGCGGACCCTCCCCCGTTACCCAAAAACACCACCCAAAATCAAAAGTGGACCGATCGGGACAATATGGGTATCAAATGCAAGGTATTGGAAAATAGAATACGAATATGGTATTAAAATTTGGGCCTAACTACCCATCGGGCCGCTTGGGAGTAGATTACAATATGAGATTAAAATTGGTGTTCAACTCCAGGTGGAAGTTTTCCTCCCAAAAATGCGTCAAATAGGTTAATTGACCCATTATGACAATATGGGACTCAAATGGAAGGTATTTGAGAGTAGAAAACGAATTTGATATCCAATTTTGAAGCCAAGTGTTTGGGGGGATATGAAGTTCAGTTTAGGGGATGCTTTAGAACAACATTCCCAAAACTGAACTTCATATCCGACTATGGCAAATTGGAGCTCAAATCAGCGGTATTTGGGGGTTAAGAACGAATTTGATATCTATTTTCAGGGCAAAGTACTGGTGGCCGTCCCAACCCCTAAACACCCTCCAAATGGTTCATATTTACCTACCATGGCAATATGGGGCTTAAATTAAAGGAATTTGGCAGTGTTGCACGAAATTTATATCCATATTTGAGTCGAAATGTCAGAGCTGCCATCGCTCCCCTAAAAATAACTTCTCATTACCCTAATTTTTAAAAACACCAGATCTCGGAGATTGGTGATGCGGAGATTGATAAGAGGAGATTAAAGCCCTCTCTGAGGATGACACAAACCGCATCGTTTTAGTGCCGGTTCATAACGGAGTAAGGGAGAATGAAAGGGCAGACGATTTGGCAGTGAAGGTCAGAGTACTGCCGTCGATAAACTTGGTTAACCCAAAGCCTTTCGGGTTGGCGCAGTCCGATTTAAGTGCGTGGGAGACAAACGCATGTACTCCTGTGGAACAGCGAAACAGTCGGTAGGACGGTGAAAATCCTATGGGGCGATCCGGTGAGCATTTTCCAAAAATTAAAATTTTTTTCTTCGAGGTTACTTTTTAGTTTTAAGAGCGCACAACAAGCCCATTACTGGCTTCTGCACCTTCTTTTCAACCTTTCCTAACATAACCTACCGTCACCAAAAACAAAACATGGTTTCTATCGTTGTAGTCTGGTGCCTCGGGGGCTGCACAAAACCCCCAAAAGGACATATAGACCAATCACGACAATTCAGCGTCATAGGCGGACATATGCTACAATGGCACGATTTCGATATTCACATTCAGGGCGAAGTGACCCCATCCTTAAAAGATATTAGAGACTTAAAGAAGACGCAGCGGAGCGGGACCGGTTCGGCTAGTGAAGAATATAGGCGACGTATGAACCACGAGCTGCATGACAACGATAGCATCAAAATACAACGGTTGCGTTGACTAGGTCATGTTGTCAGAATGGACGATAATGCTCCTGCGGCGAAGTCTTTGAAGGCAAACACGGTGGTACACGCAATCCGGGAAGACCAAAAACCCCATGGAAATATCAAGTGGTGGGAGACACTTCGAAACTTGGTGTCAGAGATTTTAGAATTAGCGCAGAAGATCGAGGCGCTTGCAGTGCTATTCTACGTTCGGCTAGTGGAACAAATGTTCTGTCATAGCCAATTAAAGTAAAGTTAGTTGTGGAAATTGTCCACTCAAAACAAAATATCGAACAACATAATTCAATACAAGTCCTAAACGCACCAGACTTGAAAATAAAAACAATCGCGCCAAGTTAGCTCTGGTGAACAATAAACAAGTATTCCGGATGAGTAATGGGTTGCGCAATAATCATCGCCAAGAGTTGCTAAAACCTCCACACACGCCATTGACTGTCCAATGAACCCCTAGAAGAGGGTTTCACGAGTCATACGGTCGATTATAACGCAATGTGTTATAAGAGAATCGTCGCGAAGGGTTGCTAAAACTTACGCACACGCAATAGATTGTTCAATGATATTCAAGAAGAGTGTTTCACGAGTCATACCGACGATTATAACGCAATAGGTTAAAAGAGAACCGTCATGAAGAGTTGCTGAAACATTCGCATATGCAATGGATTGCCCAATGATATCATATAAAAGTGTTTCGCGACTCATACAGAAGAACAATTGTGTAAAAATCTTTCAGAAAATTTCCCTTCCAAATTACGAGAAATGTTTGTAGGGTAAACCAGCTACTCCCAAAAGGAAAACGTGATTGTGTGTGTGAGATACTCTCTTCAAGTATGTTTAATTCTCTCAATGTGTAAAAAAATAATTTTTTGGTGTTTTGCAAAAATAAATATAAAATATACCAACCAAATGTTTAATCAATAACAATCATTGTTTTTAAAATAAAAACCGAAAAACGATGCTTCGATGCTGTCTCAACATCGACTGAAACAAAAAGCATAAGAATACGTGTGACTTGCCATCAACGCTACCGTAAAGGGCTGGCCAACGCTAGGCTGTTGAAATCACACTACAGTCTTTAAAAATAGAGATATTGAGCTGAAATTTTCCACAGATTCTTTTTTAGTCTATAAGCAGATTAAGTTCGAAGATGGGATATATCGGACTATATCTTCATATAGCCCCCATATAGACCGATCGGCCGATTTAGGGTCTTAGGCCCATAAAAACCACATTTATTATCCGATTTTGCTGAAATTTTTGACAGTGAGCTGTGTTAGGCCCTTCGACATTGTTCCTCAATATGGCCCAGATCGGTCCAGATTTGGATATAGCTGCCATATAGACCGATCCGCCGATTTTGAATGTTAGGCGCATAAAAGCCACATTTATTATCTGAATTTTGTTGAAATTTGGGGCCGTGAGCTAAGTTAAGCGCCTCGACATACTTCTGCAATATGACACAGATTGGTCCAGATTTGGATATATTGGGTTGCCCAAAAAGTAATTGCGGATTTTTTAAAAGAAAGTAAATGCATTTTTAATAAAACTTTTTTACACTTTTTTTCAAAAGCAAGCTAAAAGTAACAACTGATAACTGACAGAAGAAAGAATGCAATTACAGAGTCACATGCTGTGAAAAAATTTGTCAACGCCGAATATATGAAAAATCCGCAATTACTTTTTGGGCAACCCAATATATAGACTGATCTCTCGATTTTAGGTTTTGAGCCCATAAAAGCCACATTTACCGTCAGATTTTGCTAAAATTGCGGCAAGTGAGTTGTGTTAGGACCTTCGACATCCTTCTTCAATTTGGCCCAGATCGGTTCAGATTTGAATATAGCTGGCATATAGACCGATCTCTAGATTTAAGGTTTTGTGCCAATAAAAGGCGCATTTATAATCCGATTTCATTGAAATTTGACACAATGACTTATGTTAGGCTTTTCGACATCCGTGTCGTATATGGTTCAGATCGGTTTATTTTTAGATACAATTGAACAATGACTTGTACTCATTAGTATTTGGTCCAAATCGGAACATATTTCGATATAGCTGCTAGGGGCATAAGGTATGCATTTTCACCGGATTTTGACGAAAGGTGGTTTACATATATGCCCGAGGTGGTGGGTATCCAAAGTTGGCCCGGCCGCCTTTTTGCTTGTTTATCCTCGACTGTCGCAGATTACTAAACGATATGGCTGAACAGTTCAAAATTCACTTGTTCTGGGTGCCGGGCCACAGAGATATCCCAAGCGGACGAGCCTACTAGACTAGGAACTACCCTACACATTCCAGAGAAACTGGAATCTGTGGGTATGCCTTTAGCATACCAGGTCCGAAGGACAACGAATGATAGATGGTCACACAGAGGGGGCTGTAAGCATTCCGAAACTGTGTGGAGTAATCTAGACTTGAAGAGGTCTACAGCATTGCTGCCACTGGCAAGAACAGACGTCTCAGTCATTGTGTCCGTCATCACAGGTTACTGTCTAATAGGAAAACATGCTGACAGACTGAAGGTTGCCAGTAACGACTTTTGGAGAAGCTGTGAGGATTTCGAAGAAGAAGAGACTATAGAACACCTTCTGTGTGTGTGTACCGCACTGGCAGTCAAAAGGAGTTCCACTTCAGGATCTCATTTTTTTGAGAACCTGTCCGATTTAGCGAATGTGAACATTCGCAATTTATTGGGCTTTTTAAAGCGATCTGGATGGTTCAACGGTAGAAACTAGAGGGTATCTTCCTTCATCTGTTCCTGTGGTATCACAATGGACGAAAACGTCTAAGTGAGTCTGATGGCAGATGGCAAAGACTGCCACTTACACCTAACCTAACCTAAGATAAGAATTGCGCCCTTACATATAAGCTCTATCGATTTGCACCCTACTTGGAAAGGCTGTTGGAAGTCATAGCAGAATTTTACGTACAAAATTTCAAAATATCAAATTGGGTGGTAATTGCGGACAGACATGGCTAAAGCGACTTAGAATGTCAAGACGTTGAAATATACCTTCTTATATATAAAATTCTATTTGTGTTTGTTTGTCGGTTTGTTTGTTAATTCCGTATAGACTCAAAAACGGCTGAACCGATTACCTTGAAATTTTCACAGAGTGTGGAGGTTGGTCTGGAAAGAAACATAAGCTATATAATTTTTGATATCGAGAGGGGGGACGGACCCTCCCCTTACCCCAAAAGTACTACTCGAAAATGAAAGTGGGCCGATTGGGACAATATGGGATTCAAATAAAAGGTATTCAAGAGTAGAGTACGAATTGCATAATAAAAGTTGGGTCCAAGTACCTGGGGGCCGCCCAACCCCAAAACCTCTCAAAATAGGTTTATTTGACGATCATGACAATATGGGACTTAAATGAAAGGTTCTTGGGAGTAGATTCCGAATATGGTCAGCAAGTAGAAACAGGCTTTATAATTTATTGATATCGGAAGGGGGCGGACCCTCCACCTTAACCCCAAAACCACCACCCAAAATCAAAAGTGGACCGATAAGGACAATATGGGTATCAAATGAAAATAATGCGGGAGTAGATAACGAATCTGACATACAAATTCATGTCTAAATATAGGGGGTCACCCCACCCCCATAAAATCGCCCAAAATGTCCAATCACGGATATATGGGACTCGGTTTGTTTGTTCCGTATAGACTCAAAAGCGGCAGAACCGATTTTATCGAAATTTTCTCATATTGTGTAGTCTGGTCGGGAAGGCTATGTAATTTTTCGATATCGGAGGGGGAGGGTCCGTCCCCCTTCCAAAAACACCACCCAAAATCAAAAGTGGACCAATGGGAACAATATAGGTATTAAATGAAAGGTATTGGAGAGTAGAATACAAATAAGGTATTTAAATTTGAGTCTAAGTATCCATCGGGCCGTCCCAACCTCAAAACGTCCCTCCCCCAAACAGACATATTGGACGTTAATTTCAATATGGGGCTCAAAAGAAAGGTATTCGGGAGGAGATTTCGAATCTAGCATACAAAATCAGATTGAAGCATAGGGGGTCATGCCACCCCTCAAAAACGCCATTAGAACAATTATGACTTTATGATACTTGGCTGAACCGATTTTCTTAAAATTTTCATAGGTTGTGTCTTGAAGGAAACATAGGCTCCCCCTTACCCCAAAAACGCCACCCATATCCGAAAGTGGTCCGATGGGCACAATAAGGGTATCAAATGAAAGGTATTGGAAACCAGAAAACGAATATGGTAGGGTTGCCCAAAAAGTAATTGCGGATTTTTTAAAAGAAAGTAAATGCATTTTTAATAAATCTTAGAATGAGCTTTAATCAAATATACTTTTTTTACACTTTTATTCTAAAGCAAGCTAAAAGTAACAGCTGATAACTGACAGAAGAAAGAATGCAATTACAGAGTCACAAGCTGTGAAAAAATTTGTCAACGCCGACTATAAGAAAAATCCGCAATTACTTTTTGGGCAACCCTGTAAACAGATATGTTCGAAGTTCACATCAATATGGGACTCAAATGAAAAGTATTAGGCAGTAGATTACGAATATGGCATAAAATATTAGGTCCGAGTACCACCAAATGGGCATATTTGCCGACCATGGCTATATGGGACCCAAATGAAAGGTATTTGGGAGTAGATTACGAAATTTTCGTTCAAGTCTAGATGGCGCTTTTCCTCCTAAAGATACCTCAAATGGGTTAATTGACCCATTATGACAATATGGGACTTAAAGGTATTTGAGAGTAGAAAACGAATTTGATATCCAATTTTGGAGCCAAGTGTTTTGGGGTATGCCCTAAAGAACGAATTTGATATCTATTTTCAGTGCAAAGTGCCGATGGCCGCATCAGCACCAAAACTCCTGCCAAACGGTTCATATTTACCTACAATGGCAATATGGAGCTCATTATTATAGGGATTTGGTAGTGCAGCACGAATTTGATATCCATATTTGAGTTGAAATGCCTGAGGTGCCACCCCTCCCCTAAAAAGCACTTGTTATTACACCAATTTTTCAAAACACCAGGAACCGAGCAGGGGCGATCTTCTCACACATTAATGAATGCTTTCCGATTCAAATTTAAACTCAATGATAAAGGACCTTCTTTTATAGCCGAATCGGAATGGCGTCCCGCAGTGCGATACCAAAAAAAAAAGAATAATTGCAAATTTTTCCCGTGAACATTCCACTAAGGAACAGGGGTAAACTTCTCACCTATCAATGAGTGCAGTTCGATTCAATCATAAGGAGCCTCCTTTTTATAGCCGAGTCCGAACGGCGTGCCGCAGTGCGACACCTCTTGGGGAGAGAAGTTTTACATGGCATAGTACCTCACAAATGTTGCCAGCATTAGGAGGAGAAGGCTACCACTGAAAATTTTTTCTAATGGTCTCGCCAGGATTCGAACCCAGGCGTTCAGTGTCATAGGCGGACATGCTAACCTCTGCGCTGCGGTGGCCTCCGCAGTGCGATACCTCTTTGGGAAACATTTTTTAAATGACCATGCATGACCATGCATGTCTCCAGCATTAAGAGGGGATAACCACCGCTTTGTCCGATGTTCTCGCCTGCATTCGAAAGCGTTCAGCGTCATAGGCTACAATGGCACGAATTCAATATCCACACTGAGAAGATATCAGAGAGTTAAAGAAGGCGCAGCGGAGCGGGCCCGGTTCGGTTAGTATATATATATATTACTTAGTTGGGTCTCAGATCAATATTTCGATGTGTTACAAACGGAATGACGAAAAAAGTATACCACCATGCTTTGGTGTAGGGTGCAAAAACTGGATATTTCCAAATTATTACATCATAAGATTAAAATAAGGCACATTTTGAGATCATAATGGCTTTTGAAACTAATTTA
This sequence comes from Stomoxys calcitrans, assembly GCF_963082655.1. Taxonomy (NCBI): domain Eukaryota; kingdom Metazoa; phylum Arthropoda; class Insecta; order Diptera; family Muscidae; genus Stomoxys; species Stomoxys calcitrans. The sequence continues at coordinate 25,793,496 of NC_081553.1, read as the reverse complement.
ATGGCGGCATATTTAAATTAAAGGAAGATTTGTTGTGTTTCAGAAAATAGTTTGTTAATCCAAATCAAAACTATCTGCCTAAAAAATAATAAAAAAGTAATCTAAGCGGAAACTACATAAATAATTGAATTTCTAATTTTCTTAATTTATTCCAAGCAATAACAATTTTATATCAAGAAACTTGTTTCTTATTCTTCCCGTTCACCAGTGCTATTCTTTTCAATTTCTTAAGTAAATTTAAAGAAGCTACCTATTCATTATTTAAAACAGTTTAAATTAATTAAAAAAATAGCTAAGAGGCAATGAGACCCACTGTTTTTGTTGCTGTTGTAAAATTGCGTGAAATGTCACGTGAATTGTTTCATTTCGAACCATTCGCACAGACAACCCCACACACACACACACACACATATACACTGACATAAAGCTTCACAACGCATAGAAACACTCGCAGGCTTAGCAATTTGATTTGCCAAAGCAAAGAAGGATGCAAAAGCAAAGAAAATAAAAGATCCCATGAAATTGTTTTTGTTGTTGTTATTTTTTGTTATTTTCTTTTGCGGAAGCAACGTAGCAACATCACGAGATTATTATTTTTTATATCGATTTTTTTGTTCGCTAGCTTAGCTGTACCCTACAAGCGAAGTGAGAAAAACACGCACTCAGCAAAACTTAATGTTGTTGCGTGATTCCTTTTAACAAACGCAAGGATTTCTCTCATCAACCCAAACCCTCCTTCTCCTTCTACTCCCCCCAACACCCCCACCACCCTTATCAGTCTATAGCTTCTAAGAGCAGATATAAAAACTAGCCCAGAATCAGCATGTGGGAAGAAGGACCTGCCAAGAAAACGCATTAATTTGCAACGCATACAACTTCCATGGCCCATACATACAACTAGGGCTCTTCTGCTTTTTGTCCCCCCCCCCCCCTCCCCTCCAACTTTATAACGAACTTGGCTTCTGTGGACATGTTTTGTTATCCTTTTGCTCTTTGCGCTATGTTGGCAGATTCGTTCTCTCTCTATTTCTGTGTTTGCTGTTCTCTTTCTCTGTTTTCTTGGTTTTTCGGGGGATTTTACGACCAAAGCGATGGCCTAGGAAAGCTTTTAAGCTTTTGCCTCACATTTTTGGCTTTGACAATGTTTGTGCGTGTGTGTGTTAGTGTTTTTTTTTTGCCTCCTACTAATCTGACCTTAATTCTTAGCTCGCTTCTCACACTTCTCATGCTGAGGAATTCAGAGGTGGCAAAAAGGACGATGTAAATATCAAATTGACCCATATCACGAAGCCAAGTTAACATTAAAATTTTGCTCCAAAGGATCCAGGATCGATGAATTGTCGAATAAATGGATGGATGACTCGCTGTTGGGTTGACTGACTGCCCGCCAGGCTTCCTTTGAAGTTGAACAACAAAAGTCATCACTGAAAAATTTCCAAGTGATTTTGTTTTGGCTTCGTTTGGGTCATTTCAAATGACATGTCAAAAATTCATTGACCAACTCTTCCTTATTATCGGAAGCTTAAGCAAATCCCCCCCCCCCCCCCCCCCACCACCTTATGGCGGCCTATTGCCAAAGCTCTACTGCTTCTCTATCAGCTTTTTGACTTGCCGACTCCTGATTGAGTTATAAATACATCCTTAGAACTTGCTGTGTAAAAGTTGAACATATGTTCCAATTCCAGAAGTTCGCATCACTGAAGGCCATTTCGACTTCCTTCAATTGTGACATGTATATCCGGGCTTTGGAGGATGACAATGTAGACGAGCACGAGTGCCACAACGAAAAGTAAAAAAAAAAGAACAAAGACGAAGTGGGTGTTTTGCCTGATTCCTTCCAAATGAATACGTAACACATAAAAGGCTATGTTTTACCACGTTTTAGGCCATGTACTTGTGTTTGGGACCCGCTCTGTCCATTAAGATGACTTTGCCAGAATTATAGGAAAGTGAAAGCAGGCCAATTTGTTGTTGTTGCTGTTAGAGGAGTCATAGAAAAAAGGACAATGCTTAAAGCACGACAATATGCCAATCACTTGGCGATGGCTGTTTCTTGTTCTTGCTGTTGCTGTCGCTGTTGGTGTTTGTACTCTAATTGGCCATCGTTTTGTAAAGTTTGCTAGCCATCTTGCAAAAGTGTTATGAAGGCACAAAATGTGCGTGTGTTTGTTTGTATAGTCCCTATAATACTTTTGGGACTTTGGGCTATACATATCATAGAATTAAAATCTAATTTAGTAGAGACGATTTATGGTGGAATTTTTCTGCTGTAGGTGTGGAGTGTATTAGAGAAGAGGGTGATTTATTATACCCACCACCGAAGGATGGGGGTATATTCATTTCGTCATTTCGTTTGCAGCATATCGAAATATCGATTTGCCTCCCTAAAAGGTGCATATATTCCAGATCGTCGTAAAGTGTAATACTAGTAATGTCCGTCCGTCTGTCCATCTGTTGAAATCACGCTACAGTCTTTAAAAACTGAGATATTGAACTGAAACAGATTCTGTTTTTGTGTATAGGCAGGTTAAGTTCGAAGATAGGCTATATTGGACTATATCTTGATATAGACCGATCTGCCTATTTAAAGCCACATTAAAGCCACATTTATTAACCGATTTCGCTAAAATTTGGTACAGTGAGCTGTGTTAGGCATCCCGACATTCTTGTTCGATACGGCCCAGATCGATCCAGATTTGGATATATGTGCCATATAGATCTCCCAAACTAAGGTCTTGAGCCCATAAAGGGAGGCCACCGTAGAGCAGAGGTTAGCATGTCCGCCTATCACGCTGAAAGCCTGGGTTCGTATCCTGGCGAGACCATCAGAGAAAATTTTCAGCGGTGGTTTCCCCTCCTAATGCTGGCAACATTTGTGAGGTACTATGCCATGTAAAACTTCTCTCCAAAGAGGTGTCGCACTGCGGCACACCGTTCGGACTCGGCTATAAAAAGGAGGCCCCTTATCATTGAGCTTAAAACTTGAATCGGACTGCACTCATTGATATGTGAGAAGTTTGCCCCTGTTCCTTAGTGGAATGTTAATGGGCAAAGTTGGAAGTTATGTTAGGTCCCTCGATATTCTTTTCATATACCCTCCATCATAAGATGGGGGTGTACCAATTTCGTCATTCTGTTTGCAACACCTCGAAATATTCGTCTTAGATCCCATAAAGTATATATATTCTTGATCGACATGACATTTTAGGTCGATCTAGCCATGTCCGTCCGTCCGTCTGTCTGTCGAAAGCACTCTAACTTTCGAAGGAGTAAAGCTAGCTGCTTGAAATTTTGCACAAATACTTCTTATTAGTGTAGGTCGGTTGGGATTGTAAATGGGCTATATCGGTCCATGTTTTGATATAGCTGCCATATAAACCTATCTGGGGTCTTGACTTCTGGAGCCTCTAGAGGGCGCAATTCCTATCTGATTTGGCTGACATTTTGCATGATATTGCGATCTGTGGTGGAGGGTATATAAGATTCGGCCCGGCCGAACTTAGCACGCTTTTATTTTTATTTGCCCCGTTCGGTCCAGATTTTGATATAGCTGCCATGTAGACTGATATATCGATTTAAGGTCTTGGGCCCATAATTAACGCATCTATTGTCCGATTTCGCTGAAATTTGGGATAGCTAGTTGCGCTAGGCTCCTCAACATCCCTATTAAATATAGCCCAGATCGGTGCAGATTTGAATATAGCTGCCATTTATATATACAAATCTTCCGATTTAAGGTTTTAGGCCTATAAAAGGTGAGATTAAGAACCAATTTTGCTAAAATTAGGCAAAATGAGTTGCGTTAGGTCCCTCGCCAACCACACCGAGTATGGTTAATATCGGTCTATATTTCGATACACTTCCATAGAAACGGATCTTTCAATTTAAGGTTTTGGGCCCTTAATAGGCGCATTTGTCGTCTAATTTCGATGAAATAAAATACCGCCCAGATCGGTCCAAATTCAAATGTAGCTGCCATATACACCGGTCTACATCCAAATCTGGACCGATTTGTGCTATATTGCAGAAAGATGTCGGGGGCCCAACATGACTCGCTTTCCCAAATTTCGGCGAAATCGGATAATCAATGCGCCTTTTAATGGGCCCAAGACCTTAAATCGAGAGATCGGTCTATATGGCAGCTACATCCAAATATGTACCGAACCGGGCCAAATTGAAGAATAATATTGAAGGGCCTGTCACAACTCACCTTCCTAAATTATGACTAAATTGGACAATAAATGCGCCTTTTATGGGCCCAAGACCTTAAATCGAGAGATCGGTCTATATGGCAGATATATCCAAATCTGTACCGATCTGGGTCAAATTGAGGAAAAATATCGAGTGGCCTATCACAACTCACTGTCCCAAATTATGGCGAAATCGGGCAATCAATGCGCCTTTTAATGGGCCCAAGACCTTATGTCGAGAGATCGGTCTATATGGCAGCTATATCCAAATCTGCACCGATTTGAGCCAAATTGAAGAATAATATTGAAGGGCCTGTCACAACTCACCGTCCTAAATTATGGCTAAATTGGACAATAAATGCGCATTTATGGGCCCAAGACCTTAAATCGAGAGATCGATCTATATGGCAGATATATCCAAATCTGTACCGATCTGGGCCAACTTGAAGAAGAATGTCGACTGGTCTAACACAACTCACCGTCCCAAATTTCAGCAAAATCGGATAATAAGTGTGGCTTTTATTGGCCCAAGGCCCTAAATCGGCGGATCGGTCTATATGGGGGCTATATCAAGATATAGTCCGATATAGCCCATCTTCGAACTTAAAGAAAAATATCGAGTGGCCTATCACAACTCACTGTCCCAAATTATGGCTAAATCGGACAATAAATGCGCCTTTTATGGACCCAAGACCTTAAATCGAGAGATCGGTCTATATGGCAGCTATATCCAAATCTGCACCGATTTGAGCCAAATTGACGAATAATGTAGAAGAGCCTAACACAACTCACCGTCCCAAATTATGGCAGAATCGGGCAATAAATGCGCCTTTTATGGGCCCAAGACCCTAAATCGAGAGATCGGTCTATATATCCAAATCTGAACCAATCTGAGCCAACTTGAAGAAGAATGTCGGCTGGTCTAACACAACTCACCGTCCCAAATTTCAGCAAAATCGGATAATAAGTGTGGCTTTTATTTGCCCAAGGCCCTAAATCGGCGGATCGGTCTATATGGGAGCTATATCAAAATATAGTCCGATATAGCCCATCTTCGAACTTAACCTGCTTATGGACAAAAAAAGAATCTGTGCAAAGTTGCAGCTCAATATCTTTATTTTTAAGGACTGTAACGTGATTTTTAAAGACTGTAACGTGATTTCAACAAACAGACGGAGAGACAACGGACGGACGGACGGACAACGGACAAACGGACAGACGTACAGACGGCGGACAGACGGACGGACATGACTAGATCGTCTTTGATTTGTACGCTGATCAAGAATTTATATATTGGGTTGCCCAAAAAGTAATTGCGGATTCTTCATATAGTCGGCGTTGACAAATTTTTTCACAGCTTGTGACTCTGTAATTGCATTCTTTCTTCTGTCAGTTATCAGCTGTTACTTTTAGCTTGCTTTAGAAAAAAAGTGTAAAAGAAATATATATGATTAAAGTACATACCAAGTTTTATTAAAAATGCATTTACTTTCTTTTAAAAAATCCGCAATTACTTTTTGGGCAACCCAATGCTTTATAGGGTCAAAAATGGAGATATCGATGTGTTGCAAACGGAATGACAAAATGAATATACCCCCATCCTTCGGTGGTGAGTATAAAAACTGATTTATAAGTTGAATATCTTCAAACCTTCCCCTCACACAGAAACTTTTATAGGGGTACCATCCAAAAACAATAATTAGCCCACAAACAAGCCCCATTCCTTAAAAGACCCTGAAAGTTTGCACATCATCCCTATAAGATTTGCCATCTTCTCGTAACATAAGTTTTATTTAGAAAGGTATCAAAATGAAATTTACTCTATTAAATTTTATTTTTAAGAAAATTTTGCCAACTTTTAGCTAACAAAATACACTTTTATTAAATACTACAGAAATAACTGCTAAACTATTTGCTGCAGACCTTCATATAATTCTTACTTTCTCCCTACCCTCTGCAATGACAAATACTAATCTATTGCACGACTACAAAAAAAAAACACACACACACACACACAAAATCCATAGACAAATGAGGGCGTGTAAAATAGAATATTTCATATATATGTAATAAACATACACCTTTAAATATGTCATAGAAATTACATGCCAACACAGTAGTTTATCATTTTAAATATCATAGGGTATCCTTGTCGATCCCCTCATGCGAATAAAAACGAAAGCCCCATGTTTTAATAACAATAATGCGAATTATAATAAGTGAAATGGGAAAGCACGCAAACATGCATAATGTCCTGTTTTTTCCTTTTCAACGGCCAACTTCCTTTGTCCTTCGCTGTTTGAGCGATTTAAGCTGTATCCTCTAATGCCCTTTCCCCCCCGTCCCCACTCCTTCTACCCACTCTTTCTAGCTCCAGATTTGCACGCACACTATGAAAACCCACTTTTGCTTTCTGTTTTGTACTGTTTCGATGGAAAAAAAAACAACAATGGCTACCGAAAATGTACATGTTCCGGTTAAAAGCATGTTCGCGAAAAAAACAGCACAGGAAGTAATCTTTTTTGTGCTCTTTTTTTGTTGTTGTGCACAGCTCTATAGTTGTAAACGTTTGCTGGTAATTTTCATTTTTAAATACAGCTTTGCATCCTTTACATAGGAATTGGTGTGTGTGTGTGTGTGTGTGTTTGTGTGTGTAAGCAATGAGCAATACATTCAAGTCGACAAGCGTATGTTGATTGCATGTGCCAGTGAGTGTGGCTGTGTATGTTACATAGAGGGTAAACATTGACTTGCGTTGTCCCTATTGAAGGGGGAGAGGTTTAAATAGCAAAGTTCATATTTACTAAAAACGCAACAAGGGTAATTTTCTACAAAAAATTAGAATAAATAACAACTAAAAACCGAAGCAAATCTCGGGTACCCCCCGCCATGGATTCTACAAAAAGTTGACAGTAATGAAATTAGTATATATTTGATTTATATTCCAAAAGGAAAATAGGGTTCAAGATGTCAATTCCCGTTTTCGAGGATATAAGTATTCCTAATGTATAAAATCTCAGCCAAAACTGAGGCTGTAGCCTCGATTTGAATGGGCAATCGGTTTATATATCGAGCGGCAATTGATATTGGTGGCGGAGTGCATAAATTAATTTGGTTCATATTCGGCACGGATATCGATGAGCCTAGTAGAACTCACTGTTTCAAATTTCATCAAAAGCTAAAAATTTACCTTTTATGGGACCTAGAGATCGGTCAATGTTGCAGGTATAGCTAATTATCTAATCTGAAGCTTTTGATGACGAAGGTCGAAAGCAACTTACAGTTCCGAATTTCAGCGAAATCGGGCAACAAATGAGGCTTTGTTGAGGTGAAGACCCTAAATCGGCAGCTTGGTATTCATGGCACCTATATATAAATATTGATCGATGTGGACCGCATTCGGTTCCAAAATCCAAACCAAATCGGGCAACAAATGCATTCTTTTATGACCTAAATTGCCATATCGGCCTATATTACATCTATCTGCAACTATGGTCCAATCTGAACCAAATTCGGTTGAATACTACAGGGCCGTGTTCAACTCACTGTCCACAATCTCAGCGAAATCGAACAACAAATGACGCCTTTATAGTCTTAATATGGTCCCATTTTGTCAACATCGGTTATGGACATCGGAAAACCTAGAAAAACTCACTTGGACAACAAATTAGACATTTATGGGTTCAAAAACCTGAATCGGTTGATCGGTCTATATGCCACCTATATCTGCATCTATATATATATAAATGGCTCGATTTCCCAATTTCTCTAAATCGGTCCACAAATGCGCCTGATCGGACTTGTGGTCTGCACGTACTCAACTAATACGGTATTATCGTTTTTGACTACAAGCGTACCGTCAACAATGTTGAATCATTTACCTGGTAGTCCTAAACGTATGCTGCTTAACCTTATCTTTATCTTTATCTTTATCTTTATCTTTATCTTTATCTTTATCTTTATCTTTATCTTTATCTTTATCTTTATCTTTATCTTTATCTTTATCTTTATCTTTATCTTTATCTTTATCTTTATCTTTATCTTTATCTTTATCTTTATCTTTATCTTTATCTTTATCTTTATCTTTATCTTTATCTTTATCTTTATCTTTATCTTTATCTTTATCTTTATCTTTATCTTTATCTTTATCTTTATCTTTATCTTTATCTTTATCTTTATCTTTATCTTTATCTTTATCTTTATCTTTATCTTTATCTTTATCTTTATCTTTATCTTTATCTTTATCTTTATCTTTATCTTTATCTTTATCTTTATCTTTATCTTTATCTTTATCTTTATCTTTATCTTTATCTTTATCTTCATCTTCATCTTTATCTTTATCTTTATCTTCATCTTCATCTTTATCTTTATCTTTATCTTTATCTTTATCTTTATCTTTATCTTTATCTTTATCTTTATCTTTATCTTTATCTTTATCTTTATCTTTATCTTTATCTTTATCTTTATCTTTATCTTTATCTTTATCTTTATCTTTATCTTTATCTTTATCTTTATCTTTATCTTTATCTTTATCTTTATCTTTATCTTTATCTTTATCTTTATCTTTATCTTTATCTTTATCTTTATCTTTATCTTTATCTTTATCTTTATCTTTATCTTTATCTTTATCTTTATCTTTATCTTTATCTTTATCTTTATCTTTATCTTTATCTTTATCTTTATCTTTATCTTTATCTTTATCTTTATCTTTATCTTTATCTTTATCTTTATCTTTATCTTTATCTTTATCTTTATCTTTATCTTTATCTTTATCTTTATCTTTATCTTTATCTTTATCTTTATCTTTATCTTTATCTTTATCTTTATCTTTATCTTTATCTTTATCTTTATCTTTATCTTTATCTTTATCTTTATCTTTATCTTTATCTTTATCTTTATCTTTATCTTTATCTTTATCTTTATCTTTATCTTTATCTTTATCTTTATCTTTATCTTTATCTATATCCTTACCCTATCCTTATTCTATCCCTATCCATTCCCAATCCTACCCCCATCCTGGCCTATCCTTTCCCTATCCTATCCTATGTTTCAAAAACACACTGTCGAACGTGGTCTGCACACACTCAAATATTCCGGTATTGTATTTGACTGCAGACAAGATGTCAAAAGGGGCATACAAGCCTACCGTAACCAATGTTAAATTGTTACCAGGTGGTAATCCTAAACGTATCCTGGTCCTATCCTATCCTATGCTATCCTATCCTATCCTATCCTATCCTATCCTATCCTATCCTATCCTATCCTATCCTATCCTATCCTATCCTATCCTATCCTATCCTATCCTAATCCTATCCTATCCTATCCTATCCTATCCTATCCTATCCTATCCTATCCTATCCTATCCTATCCTATCCTATCCTATCCTATCCTATCCTATCCTATCCTATCCTATCCTATCCTATTCTATCCTATCCTATCCTATCCTATCCTATCCTATCCTATCCTATCCTATCCTATCCTATCCTATCCTATCCTATCCTATCCTATCCTATCCTATCCTATCCTATCCTATCCTATCCTATCCTATCCTATCCTATCCTATCCTATCCTATCCTACCCTATCCTATCCTATCCTATCCTATCCTATCCTATCCTATCCTATCCTATCCTATCCTATCCTATCCTATCCTATCCTATCCTATCCTATCCTATCCTATCCTATCCTATCCTATCCTATCCTATCCTATCCTATCCTATCCTATCCTATCCTATCCTATCCTATCCTATCCTATCCTATCCTATCCTATCCTATCCTATCCTATCCTATCCTATCCTATCCTATCCTATCCTATCCTATCCTATCCTATCCTATCCTATCCTATCCTATCCTATCCTATCCTATCCTATCCAATCCTATCCTATCCTATCCTATCCTATCCTATCCTATCCTATCCTATCCTATCCTATCCTATCCTATCCTATCCTATCCTATCCTATCCTATCCTATCCTATCCTATCCTATCCTATCCTATCCTATCCTATCCTATCCTATCCTATCCTATCCTATCCTATCCAATCCAATCCAATCCTATTCTACCCTTCCCTACCCTATCCTATCCTATCCCTATCCCTATCCCTATCCCTATCCCTATCCCTATCCCTATCCCTATCCCTATCCCTATCCCTATCCCTATCCCTATCCCTATCCCTATCCCTATCCCTATCCCTATCCCTATCCCTATCCCTATCCCTATCCCTATCCCTATCCCTATCCCTATCCCTATCCCTATCCCTATCCCTATCCCTATCCCTATCCCTATCCCTATCCCTATCCCTATACCTATCCCTATCTCTATCCCTATCCCTATCCCTATTCCTATCCTATCGTAATAGCTCATTACGATGGGAAATACTTTTAGTGGTAGCTTTTTCCAAATTTCGTAAGATAATTCTATCCGTTCAATAAAAAAGTCTTACTTCCACTTCACAAGCTCAAAACTAAATGTCAAAAAGAACCGTCAAAGGCACCTTACGCTCAATGAACCATCTGAGTTTATATGCACTTAAGATCCGGGCCCTAAATATACCAATAATTATAGTCATACTAATGGGCTTATCCACTTTTTGCCCTCAAATTTATATACCTCCCTCGAGTTTCTAATATTCGAAAAGAAACAAAAAGAAAACACATCACTCGGTGCATGTTTGAAAACAGTTTTAGCAATCAGCGTTTTAACTTTCGGTTACAGTTTCATTATAGGTTAGTTAGTTGTTCTTGCTTTCGCTTTTTTCACAGTCGTGTTGGCTGGCGCCTATGCTATTTTTGCTGGTGCTGCTGCATTTGCTGCCACCGCAGTGTTGCTGTTTGTTCTCTCGGCCCGTTCTTTAACGTTTTCGGGTTTTAGCTGTTGGCTGGCTGACGGGCAAAAACATGCCAAGCATTCAAAACCAAACCCACAGAAGAAGAGAAGAAATTAGGTCATCATAATGCAAAAAGTATGTTAATTGTTAAAGTTTTTCATCAAAACACTTTTTCGTTGGTCCGCACATTCCCCGACCACGACTGTGTACAAAAACAAAATTGGAGTATTCGCTATACACACTTGACGCATATGCTGGGAGACTTATGTCAGCTTATTACCAAGTTTGATGTCAAACTATTGTAACATCAATTTTGTTGAATTTAATTGTCATTTCTTTATTTGTGATTAATGATAAAATGCTTAAGACTGGAAGTGTAGATTGTTGAAGCGGATGATGGAAAGCCTTGTAATTTTAGAGATATAATGTTGCAAATCCACTGGAAACATGCCTGTTCCAGTGGATCGTTAACACATTGGGCTTTAGTAAAAGTGTTGGAGGTGGAGTATTTCTCTGAAATTTAGAACAAAGAGATGTTTCAGACCCCTCGCGTCTGTGCCGATGCATTTTTTACTGCACTTTGACAATATTTTGTTAATTTAGAATATATCCGAGGTAGAAGGTATCCAAGGTTCGGTCCGGCCGAAGTTGGTGTCTTATTACTTTTTTGTTGGGTTACTATTAGGGTATAAACAAAAAGTTCAGTCTGAGAACTCTTAACCCTTTTGGGGTTTATTTCTACTAACCAAAATTATAGTAACTTGGTAAAGCAAACTGCGCATAAGTCAAGCGACAGCTGTCAAAAACCTACTTTTAAAACAGAGTGACCAGATAGAAAACCAAGTCTAGAAATGAAGCTTCATGAGCTAAAAATTCCCAACCTATATATAAATTTCGTGACTGACTGATTGACTGATCAACGCCTAGCCCAAACGGCTAAAGTTATAATCATGAAACTTGACACGATTATGGATCTTGGTTCATAGGCGCGTGATAAGAAGGGGTTTTGTGATATTCGTACGGATAGGTACTAAAAAGTACCAAATAGAACGAAATGGTGAATATTTGGCCAGTGCGAACGGGAAGAGCTAGAATAATGAACTGGACCTCAAATTAAAGAACGTCTCAAAAAAAATAAGATTTGGTGAAATAGTACCGGAAGTGGGAGAAATACTTCATATAGTGCCGCAATTGGTACTATTTCGTACATTATTTACGGATTGAGCTAGAGCTCTGAATTTTGATACTTATGCACACTAAGGTGATTTAAATTGAGTGACTATATGAGTTTTGGAAAATAGTACATTAAGGTACCAAAAAAGTACCAAAAATGTACGAAATGTGTGAACATTGAACAGGGCGAACGGATGTAGCTACGATTTTGAAATTCCGCTTAAAGGATCTTGTTGCAAAAAATGAAGGTTGGGAAACAAATGAGGAAAGTTGTTCTCGAAACGACAGAAAACATACGTTTAGTACCGCATTTGATACAATTTGGTACTTTCTTTACGGATAGAACTGGAGCTTTTAAATTTGTTACTCATGCCCACTGTGGTAAATCTAAATTGGGTGACTATATGAGTTTTTGGAAAATGGTACATTTAGGTACCTAAAATGTACCAAAAATGTACGAAATATGTGAACATTGAACAGGGCGTACGGATATAGCTAACATTTTGAAATTCTGCTTAAAGGATCATGTTGCACCAAATTAAGGTTGGGAAACAAATGTGGAGAGTTGTTCTCGAAAGGAGAGAAAATGTACGTTTAATACCGCATTTGATACAATTTGGTACTTTCTCTACGGATAGAGCTAGGGCTCTGAAATTTGGCATTTAGGTACAAATAGTGAAATATATGATGGGTGTCTAAATGATTTTTTCAAAATTCGTACATTTTGGTACCAAAAAGGACAAAATAGTACGAAATAGCTAATGTTCGTCCACAGCGATAGCTAGAATAAAACAATTTAATAAAAATGGTCGTGATCTTGAAAAATTTTAATATTCGGTAACAAATCATGCCATAAGTGGAAGAAAACGTACTATAGTGCTGTAATTGGTACTATTTGGTACATTCTTTTTTGATTGAACTATAGCTTTTATAATTAGAACACATTTACACATTTAGAGTATATATTAGGCGACTAGGAGAATTTCTTGAAATTCGTCTATTTAGGTACTAAAACTTTATACCGAACTGAGCTAGAACTCTGAAACTTGGGATACATGTAAAAAATAAGAATTTCTTGAAATTCGTACTTTAAGGAACTAAAACATACAAAATGGTACTTTCTTTACGGATTGAGCTATAGTTCTGAAAATTTCAATACAAGTTGACATTGAGAGTACAAACCGGACGACTACATATTTTATTTTTAATTTCGTACATCTAGGTACTAAAACGTAAAATTGGTACTTTCTTTGCGAATTGAGATAGAGCCCTGAAATTTTCAAAACAAGTTCAGATTTAGAGACAAATGTTTCGAAATTCCTACTTCAAAGTATCAAAACGTACAAAATGGTATTTTCTTTACGGATTGAGCTAGAGCACTGAAATATGGTATGCAGACACACCTTGGCAGTATATATCGGGCGACTAGAAGATTTTTTTGATATTAGTACGTTTAGGTACCAAAACGTACAAAAGTGTACTTTCCTTGCAGATCGAGCTATAGCTTTCAAAATTTGGATACAGTTATTCCTTAAGATAATTTATGGGGCGACTAGAAAATTTTTTTGAAACTCTTCTATTAAGGTACTAAAACGTACAAAATGGTACATTTTTATGGACTGAGCCAGAGGCCTGAAATTTTCAATACAAGTCTTCCTTGAGAGTATAAACCGGACAACTAGAAATTTTTTTGAAATTAGTACATCTAGACACTAAAAGGTACTAATTGGTACTTTCTTCACGGATTGGGCAATAGCTCTCATAATTGCGATGCAGTTACTCCTCAACAGTACATGTAGGTACTAAGAAGTACAAAAGTACTTTCATTACGGATTGAGCGAAAGCTCACTCTTCGAGAAATAGGACAGTTATCCAATTTTCATCGGATTGTCACGAAAGGGGTTTACATATGTACCCGAGGTGGTGGGTATCCAAAGTTCGGCCCGGCTGAACTTAATGCCTTTTTACTTGTTTTTTTATACCCACCACCATAGGATGGGGGGTATACTAATCTAATCATTCCGTTTGTAACACCTCGAAATATTGATCTAAGACCCCCTAAATTATATATATTCTTAATCGTCTCGACATTCTGAGTCGATCTAGTCATGTCCTTCCGTCCGTCCGACCATCCGTTCGTCTGCCAAAATCACGCTGTAGAACGCGCAAAGCTAGAAGCTAGAAATTTTGCACAGATACTTTATATTGATGTAGGTCATTGGGGATTGCAAATGGGCTATATCAGTTCAGATTTCGATATAGCTCCCATATAAACCGATCTCCAAATGTGACTTTTTGAGCCCTTGCACATGCAACATTTTACTAAGGAACACAGGCAAACTTCTCACATATCAATGAGTTTAGTCCGATTCAAGTTGAGGCCAGCAATAGGAGGGGATAACCACCACTGAAAATTGTATGATGGTCTCGCTAGGATTTGAACGTCATAGGCAGATATGCTAACCACTGTGCTACGGTGGCCTCTTGAGCCCTTACAAGCCGAAATTTTTGTCCTATTTGGCTAAAATTTTGCACTTAGTGTTCTTTTATGACTTCCAACAACTGTGCCAAATACGGTCGAAATCGGTCTATAACCTGATATAGCACCCATATAAACCGATCACCCGATTTGACTTCTTGAGCCCTTACAAGCCGCAATTTTTGTCCGATTTTGCTGAAATTTTGCACGTAGTGTTCCGATATGACTTTCAACATTTTTGACAAGTACGGTCCAAATCGGTCAAGAAGCTAACATAGCTCCCATATAAACCGATCTCCCGATTTGACTTCTTGAGCCTCTGGAAGCCGCAATTTTTGTCCGATTTTGCTGAAACTTTGCACATTGTGTTCTGTTATGATTTTCAACAACTGTGCTTAGTACAGTCCAAATCGGTCTATAACCTGATATAGCTACCATATAAACCGATCTCCCGATTTGACTTCTTGAGCCCCTGGAAGCCGCAATTATTGTCCGATTTGGCGGAAATTTTGCATATTGTGTTCTGTTATGACTTCCAACAACTGTGCTTAGTACAGTCCAAATCGGTCTATAACCTGATATAGCTACCATATAAACCGATCTCCCGATTTGACTTCTTGAGCCCCTGGAAGCCGCAATTTTTGTCCCATTTGGCTGAAACTTTGCATATTGTGTTCTGTTATGACTTCCAACAACTGTGCTAAGTACAGTCCAAATCGGATTATAACCTGATATAGCTACCATATAAACCGATATCCCGATTTAACTTCTTGAGCCCCTGGAAGCCGCAATTTTTGTCCCATTTGGCTGAAACTTTGCACATAATGTTCTGTTATGACTTGCAACAACTGTGCCTAGTACAGTCCAAATCGGTCTATAACCTGATATAGCTACCATATAAACCGATCTCCCGATTTGACTTCTTGAGCCCTTACAAGTTGCAATTTTTGTCTGATTTGGCTGAAATTTTGCACATAATGTCCTGTTATGACTTCCAACAACTGTGCTTAGTACAGTCCAAATCGGTCTATAACCTGATATAGCTGCCATATAAACCGATATCCCGATTTGACTTCTTGAACCCCTGGAAGCCGCAATTTTTGTCCGATTTGGGTGAAACTTTGCACATTGTGTTCTATTATGATTTCCAACAACTGTGCTTAGTACAGTCCAAATCGGCCTATAACCTAATATAGCTCCCATATAAACCGATCTCCCTATTTGACTTCTTGAGCCCTTACAAGCCTCAGATTTCATCCGATTTGGCTGAAATTTGCACATAATGTTCTGTTATGACTTCCAACCACTGTGCCAAGTACAGTCCAAATCGGTCTATAACCTGATATAGCTACCATATAAACCGATGTCCCGATTTGACATCTTTAGCCCCTGGAAACCGCAATTTTTGTCTGATTTGGCTGAAATTTTGCACATAATGTTCTGTTATGACTTCCAACAACTGTGCTTAGTACAGTCCAAATCGGTCTATAACCTGATATAGCTGCCATATAAACCGATCTCCCGATTTGACTTATTGAGCCCCTGGAAGCCGCAATTTTTGTCCGATTTGGCTGAAACTTTGCACATTGTGTTCTATTATGATTTCCAACAACTGTGCTTAGTACAGTCCAAATCGGCCTATAACCTAATATAGCTCCCATATAAACCGATCTCCCTATTTGACTTCTTGAGCCCTTACAAGCCTCAGATTTCATCCGATTTGGCTGAAATTTGCACATAATGTTCTGTTATGACTTCCAACCACTGTGCCAAGTACAGTCCAAATCGGTCTATAACCTGATATAGCTACCATATAAACCGATCTCCTGATATGGTTTCTTGAGATCTTACAAGACGAAATTTTTGTCCGATTTGGCTGAAATTTTGCACTTAGTGTTTCGTTATGACTTCCAACAACTCTGCCTAGTACGGTCGAAATCGGTCTATAACCTGATATAGCTCCCATATAAACCGATCTCCCGATTTGACTTCTTGAGCCCTTACAAGCCGCAATTTTTGTCCGATTTGGCTGAAATTTTGCACATAGTGTTCTGTTATGACTTCCAACAACTGTGCCGAGTACAGTCCAAATCGGTCTATTACCTGATATAGCTCCCATATAAACCGATCTCCCGATTTGACTTCTTGAGCCCTTACAATCCCCAATTTTTGTTCGATTTGGCTGAAATTTGGCACATAATGTTCTGTAATGACTTCCAACAACTGTGCCTAATACAGTCCAAATCGGTCTATAACCCGATATAGCTCCCATATAAGCCGATCTCCCGATTTGACTTCTTGAGCCCTTACAAGCCGCAATTTTTGTCCGATTTGGCTGAAATTTTGCACATAGTGTTCTTTTATGACTTCCAACAATTGTGCCAAGTACGGTTCAAATCGGTCTATGACCTGGTATAGGTCCCATATAAACCGGTCTCTCGATTATCCTGGTTTCACAGAAGTTTTGTATGTAGAATAAAATTATGCCCTTCAACTTAATTTATTCGGCTGGGTTCCCAAGATTCGGCCCGGCCGAACTTCGCACGCTTTTACTTGTTTAAAAATTAAAAAGGAAACCCCTCGTCACAAAAAATAAACCGATTTCTAAAGGTTCTTTCGTTTTTCCCGTGAAGGTAGGCGTAACACATTAACATATGCCCGCTAGTATGTCGACAGGCAGGCAAAGAGCACCAACGGCAGACTAACACCAGCATTAGATAATAATCCTAAAGGTTACAAGGAAATATCTTGTCTAATGTAAAATGCAGCATCCTACGTGCAAAAGCTATACGGGGAACAAATACAAAAAGTGCCAGGCATTATGTCTTTTATGGTGTTTTCTTACAATTTAACTTCCTTCGAATGAATGGGCTACATGCTACACATGTGCGTTACATTATACACAATTACAAGGAAGGAAGGTCGGGATGGTTGGGATGGATGGCTATGGATACTAGGAAGCCCCCCATTCCCACATATACCACAAGGGTTAGGCATTAAAAGCTATTTGTGCTCAAGGGAGGCACGAAAAATCCGCGCAAGGCACACATATCCTCCGTTGGCAGGCACGCACAACAACAAGAAGCCCATGTACACGTCCAAAAGCAACTCTTCGCCCGTGTATGTGTGGGTGGGGGGGCAAACACTTGCCAAGTAGCTAAAAGGAGAAAAGCAAATAGTCGCCCTTAGTGGCTAAGGTAAGTATGGCAAAAGTGCTCCATTCATTATGCCCGACACAATTTACAGCGGCTGGTGTTGGTGAAACAACTTCGGCTGCGTTTTTTTTTTTTTGGTCGACATTAATTTAAATAAATTATGAGTTGTTGTTTTTTTGCTCAAATCAAAGTTGAGTGTTAGTGTGCTCAAAGTGCTCATATTAACTTCAATTCCTCCCCCACAAAGGAGAGAGTTCGCTTGCTCTTTTGCCCGCTTTGCCGCTCAAATATTATTTATGCCAGCTTTGACGTTACTTTTGATGCCATATCCTTGAAGTTGTTGACGACTAGCTGCATTTGTTGTTGTTGGGTTTTGTTCAGTTATTTTCCCTTGCCTAGTCTGAGTGGCCATAATTAAGCGTAGTTTATTTTGCATTTATTTTCTGTTTCAGCCGGCTTCGTAATTAATTTGTGATTAATTATGCATTTTGTGTATTTTTCCATTTTAAGTTCTCAGGGGGGGAGGGAGTACTGCCAAGATTTTTTTATACATAGTTGGGCAATTTCTATGGAGCTGGCACTTAAATGGAATCTGTTAGCAGGTTATATTTCTTTTTGATATATTGGCATCGTAGCTCAAGAGCTGGAAGTTGAATAAAAGATAATACGTTAAGGCAAGAAGGTTCGAAAAATAGATTCATGAGCATGTGAATATTCCATCTGAGAAATGACAGTAAACTATATGCGCTGGTTTTAATATTAACATAACCATTAGCTATTAACACAGACATATTTAAGGCGAAGAGAGGATACTTTGTTTCTTTTAGAGAGAAAAAAAATTCTGAATTTAGAAGAACCTTGCTGATGACTAATGTGATCAATTAACCGGTTTTTTCATAAACCCGGTTTTCTTATTATTCGAAAAAAAACTTTTTTTTTCAATTTCTGAAAGATTTAGCGGCCGAGAAATAATATTGAAATGAAACTACAATATAATTGAATTTTATTCTAAAACAAGTAAAAAGGCGTTAAGTTCGGCCGGGCCAAACTTTGGATACCCACCACCTCGGGTATATATTGGGTTGCCCAAAAAGTAATTGCGGATTTTTCAAATAGTCGGCGTTGACAAATTTTTTCACAGCTTGTGACTCTGTAATTGCATTCTTTCTTCTGTCAGTTATCAGCTGTTACTTTTAGCTTGCTTTAGAATAAAAGTGTAAAAAAAGTATATTTGATTAAAGTTCATTCTAAGTTTTATTAAAAATGCATTTACTTTCTTTTAAAAAATCCGCAATTACTTTTTGGGCAACCCAATATGTAAACCATCTTTTAAAATTCATAATTTATGCCCCATATAGTAAAAATGCAAATTTGCCCATGAACATTCCATTAAGAAAATGGGGCAAACTTCCCCACGAATCAATGAGTGCTGTCCGATTCAATTTTAAGCTCAATGATAGGGGACCTCCTTTTTATAGCCGAGTCCGAACGACGTGCCGCAGAGCGACACCTCTCTGGGAAAAAGTTTTTACATGGCAAAGTACCTCACAAATGTCGCCAGCATTAAGAGGGAATGACCATTGCTGAAAAATTTTCTGATGTACTTGTCAGGATTCGAACCCAGGCCTTCAGTGTCATAGGCGAACATGCTAACCTCTGCGCTACGGTGGCCTCAATAGCAGCTTTTTGAAATATGGTCCGATTTGGACCAAATTCAACACGGATTTTGTCTGGTCTATTAGACCAAGTCATTGTTCAATTTTGTAGAACAAAATATTGGTCTTTTTGGTAGCCATATCTAAATATAGACCGATCTGAACCATATACGACACGGATGTCGAAAAGCCTGATGTAAGTCACTATGTCAAATGTCAGTGAAATCAGATTATAAATGAGCCTTTTATGGGGCTAAGACTTTAAATCGAGAGATCAGTCTATATGGCAGCTACATCCAAATTTGAACCGATCAGGGCGAAATTGATGAGGGCTGTCGAAGAGCCTAACACAACCCACTGTATCAAATTTCGGCGAAATCAGGCAATAAATGCCCCTTTTATGAACACAAAACCTTAAATCGAGCGATCGGTCTATATGACAGTTATATCCAAATCTGAACCGATCTGGCCCAATTGGAAGAGGGCTGCCGAAGAGCCTAACACAACTCACTGCCCCAAATTTCGGCAGAATCGGACAATAAATGCGCCTTTTATGGGCCCAAAACCTTACATCGAGAGATCGGTCTATATGGCAGATATATTGAAATATGAACCGATCTGGGCCAAATTGCAGAAAATTGTCGAAGAGCCTAACACAACTCACTGCCCCAAATTTCGGCAGAATCGGACAATAAATGCGCCTTTTATGGGCCCAAAACCTTACATCGAGAGATCGGTCTATATGGCAGCTATATTCAAATATGAACCGATCTGGGTCAAATTGCAGAAAGTTGTCGAAGAGCCTAATGCAACTTACTTTCCCAAATTCTGGCGAAATCGGACAATAAATGCCCCGTTTAAGGGCTCAAACCCTAAATCGGGAGATCGGTCTATATGGCAGATATATTCAAATATGAACCGATCTGGGTCAAATTGCAGAAAGTTGTCGAAGAGCCTAATGCAACTTACTTTCCCAAATTCTGGCGAAATCGGACAATAAATGCCCCGTTTAAGGGCTCAAAACCCAAAATCGGGAGAACGGTCTATATGGCAGATATATTTAAGTCTGGACCGACCTGGGCCAAATTGCAGAAAGTTGTCGAAGAGCCTAATGCATCTCACTGTCTCACATTTTGGCGAAATCGGGCAATAAATGCGCCTTTTATGGGCCCAAAACCTCAAATCGAGGGATCGGTCTATATTGCAGCTTTATCCAAATCTGGACCGATCTGGGCCAAATTGAGGAAAAATATCGAGTGGCCTATCACAACTCATTGTCCCAAATTATCACAACTCACTGTCCCAAATTATGGCGAAATCGGACAATAAATGCCCCGTTTATAGGCCCAAAACCTTAAATCGAGCGATCGGTCCATATGACAGCTATTTCCAAATCTGAGCCGATCTGGGCCAAATTGCAGAGGTGGGGGATTGACCTTCGTGATACACCATTCCGTGCAATATAGACCCATCTCACCAGCACCTGCCGCTAGTGACCCCTACATGGAGTACATGGGGATAGAAGTCAGGTGCTGTACTGCCGAGATGGAGCCATACAACGTGTAAATACCGCCGGTTGGTAGCTGTGTCCCGATTAATGGCCAAACTTACAACCCCGACATAAATGGGTTACTATCTGGCCATAATCGTCTGGTTCTAGGGGACTTTAATGCGCATCACACTTCACGGCATTCTTCCCTAGGTAACGACCAGCGTGGCATAGCTTTGGCAGAGCAGATTGAAGGCACCCCGTTTTGCACGGTGAATGAGGATGCCCCCACTAGGATTACAAGGAGGTGCAGCAGCTCGCCAAACATTTCCATTGCATCCCCTGATCTCCTGAGTGACGTCATCTCTTTGGGGTCGGAACCCCTTCCCATAATTCTCACCATCGACCTACCGCCCGACTTCATAACCTCTGAGCGCCGGACGATTATCAATCAGAAGAAGGCCGATTGGGCTGGCTTCAGAGAGTATACCAATCGCCGCTTCAGTGAACTGTCACGCCCCTCGGATGTTCTAGTGGCCGAGAGGAAATTCCGAGACATCATTAACGCAGCAGCCGCTTGCTTTATACCAGCCGATCGAATACCCCAAAGTGCGGCCAAATTTTCTGGCGTTGGGAGTAATACTCGCAGACGAGCGTGATGGGATTCGTTGTATGGACCCCACTAACCCCAGAATCAGCGAGCTGAATCTGGAAATAAACAGGATATTCAACGAACATAAGCGTAATTTGTGGTACTGGTTTAGGCAAGCTGTGGTCTACTTTTAAGTCACTCTCGAACACCCGTAGACGGGATGACAGGACCTAAGTCACTTTTGGCGAAGTTACCGTGACTGATCCGAAAACATGTGCCAGGTTGTTCAACCGTCAATTTATTGTGCATCACTAGAGTAACAGAGCAAGAAGGAGAGCCATTCGCGGTCTCCGAGCCGATGGACAGTCATCACAATTGACCATGGGCGAAGTTATGGATATCATCCGTGGCACCAAATCACCCAAGGCGTTAGGCCCCGACGGAATCTCTACTTTGATGTTGAAGAATCTGGATTTGCCTGGAGTTGAGTACCTTACCACTGTCCTCAACCTGTCATCGAACACTTTTCTAGTTCCCAATGTCTGGAAAATGGGCAGAGTGATCCCGCTATTGAAGCCTGGAAAAGATCCGAGTTTGGGGAAGACGTACAGACCGATCTCCCTTCTCTCACCAGTGGCAAAGACGCTTGAGGCATTACTCCTCCCGAGCCTCGTAGGAGAATTTCCATTCGCCGAGCATCAACATGGATTTCAACAAGCACAACAACAGCTTTGCATGCCATCACCGCACACACATGCCGTGGCTTCATTCAACCTAAGCCATGTGATAGGACGGTCCTCGTGGCACTGAACCTTTTGAAGTCATTCGACACGTTCATCTATGCCAAATTATTTGAGGACATCGCCAACACGTCCCTCCAGCCAAGTCTGAAACGCTGGGTCACGAATTATCTGTGTGGTCGCCAGTCATTTGTGGAATTTAGGGATAAGAAGTCGAAGCACCGTAGAATGAAACAGGGAGTTCCCCAAGGTGGGGTGATATCTCTGGCAGTATTTAACCTCTACCTATCCTTCATTCCACCCCCTCCAGACGGCATACAGATCGTATCATATGTGGACGATTGTATGATCATGGCATCAGGCCCCCCACCCATTGTTGACATCTTCGATAGGTTGAACGTCTACCTACACGAAGTTGCCATGAGACAAGTTAATTTTTCGCTGCAAAGAATCTGAAGATATCTGCCACCAAATCTTCAGCCACATTGTTCAGTACAAATATGCGTGAGGTGAATACTGATCTGACTGTGATGGTCGATGGAGAAACGATTCCGACCACCAAATCTCCCAAAATACTTGGCGTCACATTTGCCACATGCCACAGCAATTAGCGATAAAGTCAAAAGTAGAAACAAGGTCCTCAAGTCACTTGCTGGCAGTACTTGGGATGCAGACAAAGAAACCTTGTTGACCACGTACAAAGCAATTGACCGGTCTGTGGTAAGTTATGCAGCCCCAGTATGATCTCGTCAGCTTTGTGACTCGCAGTGCAATAATATTCAGATCTGTTAAAATGCCGCCCTCCGAACTGTCGCGCACTGTCTCCTCAGTTCTCGGGTGGACCACCTCCATCAGAAGACAAAGATCCTAGCAGTGCAAAGACATAACTACATGCTGTCTAAGCAATACCTTTTGGGCTGTTATCGCCGAGACCATCCAAATCATCATCTTGTGGATAGATATCCACCGCCCAGAAAGAAGCCTTAAGGTAGATTTACATGATCTAGAGCGTGAGGTTCCGCGTTACAAGAGAGAACCTCTAGATCAAGCAGGTCTAGACAACATTCATGCAGGCACGGTAGCAGATGCGGTAAATGGTTACTGGGTGAATGTAGTCCTTAGAAAACGACCGCCTCCCATTACACCTGAAGAAATTGACTTCCCCCCGGTAAACCAGAGTAATTGTGGTTCACTTACATTCCGGCAGATACAGCCGCCTCAACTTCTACAGAGCAAGGATTGATGTCGACGTGCAATATGTATGTCCCGATTGTAACCAGGGACCGCACGATACACGTCAACTGTTTCACTGCCCAGGCAGACCCATTCGACTCAAACCCAGATCCCTGTGGACGCACCTTATCTTGGTCGCAGAGTTTCTGGGTCTTGACACTCAACAGAATCAAGTAGACGAAAGATTGATCCCAACAAACTGCTACAACAACAACAAAAACATCAGTACCTGTACGTTTTAAACTCCAATTGTCCATCAAAACTACCAAAATTCCCACCCTGATTTTAGCTACACCCATAACTCCAAAGTTTACAAACAAATCTGAAATGTACTTTGGATCTGCAGTGATTTAACTGCCGCCCCGAGCTAACTTCAACGAATTCGATTATCATTTTACGATCATTGTCTTGCATAGTTATCTGCTCAACCAGTGCCGACAGAGAGATACGACTAACCGACAGTCGTGCAGTCAGACAAGCACGATAACATTTATTTTTCGTTTTAATAATGCTTTAATAATTCTTTGTGTTTAAATGGAGATTAGGTTTCGTTAGACAAGCAGCAGCGGTTATATGAAAATGGGGTGGCTAGGTGGTGTGGTGTAGTGGTGTTGTGATGCATGAGACTTTACTGCGTCGTGTTGGGAGGCGTGAATGAAGATGGCACATCACGTTTAAACTTGTTTTTTCAGTATTGTTTTTTTTTTTTTGTTTTTGTTATTTCATATTAATGAGATACAAATTAAGCTGACCTTCAGAGTAAATAAATAAATATTGACGTTTTGCTTTTTATTAGTTTTCGCTTTGTCTATTGCCTTTGCTGTGGACATTATTCTTACTTTGGCTCGTGTACAAATGTGTGTAGACATTTATCTTTATAACACCTCTTATGAAATTCGCAAATACATAGATGCATGAAATGTTGATATAAAATATTTCTTTAAAAATAAAAATAAAATTGAAGCTGAAGTTTCCATGGCATATGTAAAACAAGGAAAGTTTTATAATAGAATTAAATCTTAAATCGCAACGTGATCTCGACATGAGAAGTTTCTGCGCTATTTCTTCCATATTTTTGGGTAGAAAATGTCCATTTTTACATTTTTTGCAATTTTTATTATACTCACCACCATGGGTTGGTGGTATACTAACCTACTTATTCCGTTTGTAACACATGGAAATATCCCATTGTTACGACTGCCAACAACCGTGCCAAGTACACGGCCGTATCCAAATCAGAATCGGAAATTGCAAAATTTCAGCCGAATCGGACATCTATTGCGGCTTCTAGGGGCTTAATATGTCAAATTGAGACATCGATAACACATCCTTACTGGTTATTTATTTGTTATCCAATTTAAAATTTTTACCGAATTTTTTATTTTAGCAAAATTTTTAATTTTCATCCAACTTTTGACTTGTTTAGGTTTTCAAATTTACAAAACAAAAAAAAATGTTTTGCCTATATTTTCTATCATTTCTTCTTTTATGTTTTGAGAAATCACTTGAGGGTTCTCTTACTATATGGAAATTTAATCAGAGTATTCATTCCAACATAGATATTATAAGGTTAGCAAGAAATACAGCTCAGAAAATCTTTCGTTTTAGTTTTCGAAAACCGGAACAGACAAGTGTATAAAATGTTAAATTTTTATTATAGAATTTTCACCTTTTATTTTATTTTTATCGAATTTTCGATGTTTTTTTGATTTATATTAAATTTTAAATTTTTGTCTAATTTTTGTGTATTAATCTAATTTTTAATTTTTGTCGAATTTTTGGCTTTTATCCAATTTAAAATTTTAATCAAATTGAAAAATTTTATCAAATATTTTATTTTTGGTGAATTTTAGATATTTATCGAATTACTGATTTTATCAAATTTTAAAATTTTATTGAATTTTAGATTTTTTACTGAACTTTTAGATTTTTATCTATTTTTGTTTTTGATTTTCTGTTTTTTAGTCGATTTTTTAGTTTTTTTGTATTTATCGAATTTTTGCTTTTATCGAATTTTCTCTTTTTTGGAACTTTCATTTTTATTAATTTTATATTTTCATAGAATTTTTGAACTTTTATCGAATTTTCAAATTTTCGATTTTCATCAAATTTTCGATTTTTATCAAATTTTCGATTTATATCAAATTTTTGATTAGAATTTTTTGGTTTGTATAGATAGTTTTATTTTTATCGAATTCTCTATATTTTATAGACTTTTTGGTTTTTATCCAATTACAGATTGTTGTCGAATTTTCCATTTTAAGTCGATTTTTTTAGTTTTATCGAATTTTGGATTTTTTTTTTATCAAATTTTCGATTTTTATCAAATGTTCGATTTTAATCAAATTTTCGATTTTTATCAAATTTTCGATTAATATCAAATTTTCGATTTTTATCAAATTTTCAATTTTTATCAAATTTTCGATTTTTATCAAATTTTTGATTTGTATAGATAGTTTTATTTTTATCGAATTATCTATATTTTGTAGAATTTTTGGTTTATATCGAATTTAGATTGTCGTCGAATTTTTGATTTTTATCAAATTTTCGATTTATATCAAATTTTTGATTAGAATTTTTTGGTTTGTATAGATAGTTTTATTTTTATCGAATTCTCTATATTTTATAGATTTGTTGGTTTCTATCGAATTACAGATTGTTGTCGAATTTTCTATTTTAAGTCGATTTTTTTAGTTTTATCGAATCTTCGATTTTTTTTTATCAAATTTTCGATTTTTATCAAATTTTCGATTTTTATCAAATTTTCGATTTTTATCAAAGTTTCGATTTTAATCAAATTTTCGATTTTAATCAAATTTTTGATTTGTATAGATTGTTTTATTTTTATCGAATTCTCTATATTTTATAGAATTTTTGGTTTATATCGAATTTAGATTGTCGTCGAATTTTTCATTCTTATAAAATTTTCGATTGTTCGATTTCGAATTTCCGATTAATTTCTTCACATCCAACCTAACCAATCAAATTTTTGATTTGTATCGAATTTTCGATTTATATAGAAGGTTTTATTTTTTATCGAATTCACTTTTTGTACAGAATTTTTGGTTTTTATCGAACCTCAGATTTTTATCGAATTTTCGATTTGTATAAAATTCTATCATACTAGACTCTTAGATATGAAGTATTTAAATGAGTCATAATTGATGAACTCATATTTTCCTACAATCCCCATCTATTGAACTGTATCTCAAACAGAATATTGTTAAGTTAGTAGCATAAAAAGTTGCATTTAGAAACGGCAAAGCCAGATTGTCGTCGAAATTTTCATTTTTATAAAATTTTCGATTTTGAATTTTCTCCATTCATCTCTTTCATCTTTTCCCAACCTAACCAATCAAATTTGTGATTTGTATCAAATTTTCGTTTTATATACAATGTTTTAATTTTTATCGAATTCACTTTTCATAGAGAATTTTCGGTTTTTATCGAACTACAGATTTTTATCGAATTTTCGATTTGTATAAAATTTTCATCGAATTTTCGATTAGTATCCACATTCTCTTTTCAACGTAACTAATCAATTTTTTCATTCTTATCGAATTTTTGATTTTATCCAATTTTTAGTTTTTACTGATTTTTTATTTTTACAAAATTTTTAAATTTATAGAATTTTTTAGTTTTGTCGAATTTTTGTTTTTGACGATTTTTTTATTTTATTGAATTTAACGTTTTCAAATTTTTTGTTTTTATCAAATTTTCCATTTTCATAGAATTTTTGATTTTTTATAGAGTTATAGATTTTTATCGAATTTTCGATTTTTATAAAATTGTCGATTTGTATGGAGTATTCGGTGTTAATTTTTTTTATTTTTTTCAGATTTTCTATTTGTAGAGAATTTTTGATGTTTATCGAATTTTCAATTTTTATCGAATTTACGACTTTTATCGAATTTTCGATTTGTATAAAATTGGTGACTTGCATCGAGTATTCGAGTTTTTCGCTTTATATAGAATGTTTTATTTTTATTGAATTCACTTTTTGTACAGAATTTATGGTTATTATTGAACTACACATTTTTATGGAATTTTCGATTTGTATTAAATTTTCGATTTTTCATCGAATTTTCGATTAATATCCACATCCTCTTTTCAACGAAACCAATCAATTTTTTGTTTTTATCGAATTTTTTAATTTAGCCAATTTTAAATTTTTTACTAAATTTTTAACTTTTATAGAATTTTCGGGTTTTGTCGAATTTTTGTTTTTGTCGATTTTTTTTTATTTTATTGAATTTTTATTTTTCGATTTTTTTTTATCAAATTTTCCATTTTCATAGAATTTTTGATTTTTTATCGATTTATAAATTTTTATCGAATTTTCGATTTTTATAAAATTGTTGATTTGTATGGAGTATTCGATGTTTATTGATTTTTTTATTTTTATCAGATTTTCTATTTCTAGAGAATTTTTGATGTTTATCGAACTTTCGATTTTTATGAAAATTTTTATTTTTTATCGATTTTTTAGATTTTTTAACTTTTATCGAATTTTTCGATTTTTTAATTTTTATCGAATTTTTGAGTTTTGTCGAATTTTTTTATTTGTATCGAATTTTTTACTTTTATTTTCTAGTTTCATAGAATTTTTAATTTTTTTATCGAATTAAAGGTTTTTATCGAATTTTCGATTTTCATAGAATTGTTGATTTGTATCGAGTATTAAATTTTTTATTTTTTTTCGAATTTACTATTTTTAGAGAATTTTCTATTTCTAGAGAATTTGCTATTTTTAGAGAATTTTCGATTTATACAATCGGATATGGTCCGGCTGCAGACCATAGTGTAATCTGTTTCTATTATAAATAGAACACAAAATAAAACGTTTTTTAAAGTTAGGCAGAAAAATGTGTTTTTTGCTTTGTAACAGCATTTGGCTGGTTTCCTAGATCTCGATTTCGTTTGGAACCAACCAAACTCGTCGGTAGGTTGGTCAAAAAGGTATGTCTTCTAGGTTGAAAAATTCACATGTGAATTTTCGATTTATATAAAATTTTCGATTCGAATTTACAATTTTAATCGAATTTTTATCGATTCTTTAAATTTTATCGAAAGTTAGATTTTTATCGAATTTTCGATTTTTATATAATTTTTTACGATTTTGTAATTTAAATTTTTTTTGTATATAATTTTCGATTTTTCGATATACAACTCGATTACAAATATCAATTAAAAACTAACTATTAAGTTTTATTCAACCGCAAATGTTAATCGAATTTTTAATGATAACTCGATTTTTATCGCATTTTCGTTAAATTTATAATGAAAATTTCTTTTTATAATGAAAACTCCTTAATGAAACTCTATTGTTATTGAATTTTCAATTAAATCTAGATTTAAATCGAATTTTCTATGGAAACTCCAATCCATTTGATAAGTATTAAATATTAAACATACTCCTATTCCCTATTTCCCATTAAACAACAGGATTATACAGCATCATAACATTACTATCATACTAGACCCTAAGATATGAAGTATTTAAATGTGTCATAATTTATGAACTCATATTTTCCAACGATCCCCATCTATTGAACTGTATCTCAAACATAATATTGTTAAGTTAACAGCGTAAAAAGTTGCATTTAGAAACGGCAAAACCAGTTTCAGTACCGATTAAAAACAACGTGACTTTTTAAGGCACATGTATCGATTAAATGTTAAGAGAAAACTGTAAAGATTTTATGTGGCTAATTTTTTTAAAACATAATTGAATACATTTTCCATTTCGTTTCATCTTCAATTACAATTTTTTTATGAATGCATATTGCATTTTAAAATATTTAAAAATAAATTAAAAACTTCACAAAACTCACCAGCAAATAATAGATTAATTTTGAGTCAGTTCAATCTATAGAAATAAAAAAAGAAACAATTTTAGAAAAAACAAAATTGACCAATTTCAGTAATTAAATTTTAGAATAATTAGACACAAATAAAAAACACATCAAATTATATTTATAAAGATTAAAAACAAAACCATATTTTTTTCATTTCGTCAGTTCGTTGGTAAAAGGTGGAAGTATTGTCAATCGTAAAAAGTACTGAATTTCAAAATCTGCACAGATTAAGATAAAGCTGTCTTATATATGTATATCACCTAATTGCATTTTTGAAACGATATCACTCTATTTTATGTCTTCAAATAAAACTATGTTTATGGTAACCTTCTTTTTCTACGGCCTTGCGAAGACAGTGTGAAGTAATGATCCATATCCTGAAATAACAAAGTTCCATTGTAATACACACCTGTGTTATGTTGGAAAGTGCTATTGTTACATGACTTATTCTTTATATCAAAAGAGAAAGAAAAATAACAACAAGCGCATTAACAACAACAACAACAACACCATGGACAAGAGAAAAGGGAAATCCATTTAAGTTTCACCTTTAATTGTTAACACATTGTAAGTACACTTCAGCGCATTTCAGATTTCCTTTTCATTTTGTTGGTGCGGTTGTTTCTTTGCTGGGTTTTAAAAATAAACACCAACAACTTTTGCTCAACATTGCAATGTGTAAAAACTTTTATTTTTATTTTGAAAGGCAATGGACTACAGCTAGCTGGCTATAAGTGAGTGAGTACATTTTGAGAGAGTCATGTCAAGAGGTGATGGTGTTCTTGTGTTGGTAATGTTGTGCGAATGATGATGTTTTTGCTTATGCCACCTTAGAACCCACGCATATCACACACACACACACATACTTAAGAATTTGATGGGCTACACGTATCTTCACATATGAGTGGGTGGGTGGTTATGGTGGGTGGTTAGCAGACGTGTGAATGGGCAGGTGCGAATACGTGGGGTAAAGCCAATGAGAGAAATAGCACAAGTGCCAAGTGTATCACATCAACTTGAGTGATGATATACTAAAGGTATTCTCATCGTTCTCTACTGCAACGATGAGAACGTACGAATATGAGACACTACATTTTATGATGTACGAAGGTGGTACTACAACTTACACTTCACACTAGTGCTAGTTGTATCGGCAACGAGAAAAAAAACTGCGAAAATTTTATCTACAGTGTCAGTCAGAAATATTGAACCTTGTTAATACAGGATATGCAAAATTGCCATAAACACACCACTAAAGAGCAGGGGCAAACTCTTCACATATCAATGACTGCCGTCCAATTCAATTTAATAAGAAGGGGCCTCCTTTTTATAGCCGAGTCCGAAGGGCATGCAGCAGTGCGACCCCACTTTGGGGAGAGGTTTTTACATGACAGCCATACAATTTTTTCAAATGGCATAGTTCCTCACAAACGTCGTCAGCATTAGAAGGGGATAATCCTGTTATCGCCAATTATAACCCATTTTTAATAAAAACTTAGTGTGAACTTATATTTGTTTTTTTTTTTTTATATTTTCAATAAAAACTCGAATGTTATCGATTTTTTATGAAAACTTGATTGTTATCGATTTTTTATGAAAACTCGATTGCTATCGATTGTTTACGTAATTTGAATTTACATAAGATAAAATTCTCATTATGAAAACTTGATTGTTATCGATGTTTTATGAAAACTCGATTGCTATCGATTGTTTACGTAATTTGAATTTACATAAGATAAAATTCTCATTTAATTTCATAACTATTCGATAAATACGATAATATTGAAATAAAAAAAGCACAAATAAAAGCGTGCATCGCACAGTGGGAGAAAATCGAAAAAATCAGTAGAAAGTAAAAACGTGGTAAGTTCGGCCGGACCGAATCTTGGGAACCCACCACCATGGATTCTGCTAAAAATTTATTCAAAATAGATTTAGTTGTAAAGCATAATTTTACTCTACAATACATTATTTTATTCTACATATTCTTAAGCTCTAGGAGCCGAACAAGGATGATCGAGAGACCGGTCTACATGGGAGGTATATCAGGTTATAGACTGATTGTGGCACAGTTGTTGGAAGTCGTAAAAGAACATCGAATGCAAAATTTTAGTCTAATCGGACAAAAATTGCGGCTTGTAAGGATTCAAGAAATCAAATCGGGAGATCGGTTTATATGGGAGCTATATCAGGTTGTATACCGATTCGGATCGTACTTGTTTCAGTTATTGGAAGTCAAAACAGAATACTATGTGCAAAATTTCAGTCAAATCGGACAAAAATTACGGCTTTCAGGGTCTCAAGAAGTCAAATCGGGAGATCGGTTTATATGGGAGCTATATCCAAATCTGAACCGATATGGCCCATATTAAATATCTGTGCAAAATTTCGATTCGACCTCTATCGTGATTTCGACAGACGGACGGACATGGCTAGATCGAATCAGAATGTAGCGACAGTCCAGAGTATATATACTTTATGGGGTCGCAGATCAATATTTCGAGGTGTTACAAACGGAATGATTAGATTAGTATACCCCCAACCTATGGTGGTGAGTATAAAAATATATGTATATAGAAACTAGTGAAAAGGCGTTAAGTTCGGCGGGGCCGAACTTTGAAAACCCACCACCTCGGGTATATACGTAAACCAACTTAAACAACTCACTGTCCCAAAGTTCCGGCAACATCGGACAATAAATGGGCCTTTTATGGTCCAAAACCTGAAATCGAGAGATCGGTTTATATGGCAGCTGTATCCAAATCTAGACCGATCTGCGCTAAATTGAAGAAGAAAATCGAGGGGCCTAACTCATCTCACTGTTCCAAATTTTGGCGAAATCGGACAGTAAATGGGCGTTTTATGGACCCAAGACCTTAAATCGAGAGATCGGTCTATATGACAGCTATATCCAAATCTGGACTGATCGGGGTCAAATTGAAGGAGGATGTCGACTGGCCTAACACAACTCACTGTCCCACATTTTGGCAAAATCGGATAAAAAAATGTGACTTTTATGGGCCTAAGACCCTAAATCGGCGGATCGCTTTATCTGGGGGCTATATCAAGATATAGTCCGATATAGCCCGTCTTCAAACTTAACCTGTTTATGGACAAAAAAAGAATCTATGCAAAGTTTCAGCTCAATATCTCTATTTTTAAAGACTGCAAGGTTCAGATGGGAACCTATTTGGATATAGCTGTCAAATATATCGATCTGCCGGTTTTGTGCCTTAGGCCTATAACAGGCGCATTTATTACCCGACTTCGCTGAAATTTGGAACAGTGAGTTGTATTAAGACTCCCAACATCTGTCCCGAAAATGGTTCAGACCGGTATATACTTAGATATAGCTGCCATAGAGACTAATCTTTAGAAATTTGAAACAGTGAGCTGCTTAAAGACTCCAGATATCTTACCCAAATATGGTCTAGATCGAACCATATTTCGACATAGTTGTCATATAGATCGATCATCCGAATTAGAACTTAATCACATGAGCGGCGCACTTATTACCCGATTTCGCTGAATTTCCAAACTGTTACTTGTATAGAGCTTCTCGACACCTGAACCAAATATGATTAAGATCGGACTATAATTGGATATTTATATGGATACTAGCTGGACAGGGCCCGCTCCGCTGCGCCTTCTTTCATTCCCTTATTTTGTTTGAGCCCTATACGGTCACGTCAGGAAATAAGTCATGTGAGGGGGTGCTGGTACGGCCTTTCAGATATTTCGCGCCAATGTGGATATGATATTGGTGCTCTTCTCCCAAATACCTTTCATTGAAGCGTTATAAATTTTTGTATTTAAGTTATTATAAACAAACTAAATTTCGCTTTTCCAAGATTTAGCACTTTTAAAAATAAGGTAAGGGGTGGGTCCGCCCATTAAAGTTTGGATGTTAGATCTAATTCATTCTCTTGGATTTGGTGGTGGATTGTAGTAGACAAACACTTTGCCCCGAAAGTGGATATCAAATTTACCTCCACTCCCAAAAACCACATTGGAGCTACATATTGCTATAGTCAGTATATATGTGTCGTTTAGGGGGAGTTTATGAGGTGAGTCATCCCTGAATTACTTGGCCATGAAACAGATACAGATTTGAGCCCCTTTTTGCCATAATCCACAAATATGTCTAGTTTGATTAAAACCAAATTTCATTGACTTTCTTAATATATCGTTTTCATAAAATTTTTATCGAATTTTCGGAAAAAAATAAAATTTATCGACATTTATATTTCCCATCATGCCATAATTATTATTTTTGTATGCACGTTGTAACAAGTTAGAAATTCTGAATCCTATTTGTAATAATCGAATTTCACTCAAACGTCCCCCAATCATCAAAATGTCTTATCAAAATACTGTTTAATCGTATAAAATACAAGAAATCCAACAAATGCAGCGAAAACAAAACAAAAGCCAAACTAAACCATAGGTCTAGTCTATACCACAGAGCAGCATCGGTGACACTACGAAGAGCAACAAAAGTAATAGAAACAGCTACATCACAAAATGTTCATTTAGCAGAAAGAGTAAAGCAGAAGAGGGCAATAACGAAAATAAGCACCTCGAAAGACGGCTGAAGAACCAAAAAAAAAAGCCATCATACTAAAAAGAATAAAATTAATGTCACAAGGTTCTTCTCACTTGACCAAGTTTTTGTTGCATTTCTATTCAAAAACGAACACAAAACAGCCAACGAAGTATGGCCATAGCTCACTCATATGACACACATATGTAGGTACGCACACTTCTCACTCACCCAAAGACCCACCGCAAACAATGCAATGAATGATAAAAGAATGACGAACAAGAAGCACCAGCAGCAGCAGTAACAACAAACAATGGGAACAAGAACAATTGTGCCTAGGCTGACAAACAAGTGATTTACAGGTGTATCCACGCAATAATAATCATGACAAGGATGAGAGAGAGAGAGAGAGAGGGAGAGAGACACAAAGAGCACATATACAACAACCTAACGGAACTAGGGATGGCACATGGCAACAAAAGATGAATGAATGGGTGGGTGGGTGTTTGTATATGTTTGCTCACTACCTGTATGAACTAGAGGAGGGGGGTAAGGATTGCCGTTTTCATGGTTCCATGCATAATTAGTCGGATACTTTTAAACAAGAAGAAATCTACATGATAATATGCATACAACTAAGCAAATAAATAAAGACAACAATATAGCATTTAAATAAAATGAAAGAAGAAAAATCGATCAAGGTATAAATAAAGAATTATGAAATAATAAAACAAAACTAAAAATCGACATAAAATAAATCAAAATTAATATTAAAAAAGTAAGAGCGTGCTAAGTTTGGTCAGGCCGAATCTTATATACCCTCCACCATGGATCGCGTTTAACGAATTCTTTGCGCGGTATCTCTTTTTAGGCAAACAAAGAATAATGAATAAGAGCCGTTATGCTGTTAGAGCTTAATCAAGTTATAGTCCGATTCGGCCCATAAATGAATTTAATGCTGAAGATTGTAAAAGTCATTGTGTAATATTTCGGTGCTTTCGGATAAGAATTTCGCCTTGTAGGGCCTCAAGTAGGAAAATCGGGAGATCGGTTTATGTGGGAGCTGTATCAAGCTATAGATCGATACTGACCATATTGAGCATGCACTTTGAAGGTCATGGGAGAAGCTATTGTACAAAATTTCTGCCAAATCGGATTAGAATTTTGTCCTCTAGAGGCTCAAGAAGTCAATATCCCAGATCGGCTTATATGGCAGCTATATTAGGTTATGTACCGATTTGTGCCATACCTAACACAGATGTTGGAAGTCATAACAAAATGCGAAATTTCAGTCAAATCGGATGAGAACTGCGCCCTCTAGCGGCTCAAGAACTCCAAGATCGGCTTATATGGCAGCTATATCAGGTTATGAACCGATTTTGAACCATACTTAGCTCACAGATGTTGGGTACTATGTAGACGGGACGGAGGCCCGAAGTGGGGCCTGAAGGATAGTCCACTGGATCTACAGGAGCGTGATTAGACCAATACTTACTTACGCCTCAGTAGTTTGGTGGACTGCTATGGAGAAAAAGTGCAACATAAGAACCATACAACAGGTTCAGAGAACATGTTGTCTTGGCATAGGCGGAGCGATGAGGACCACTCCCACTAGGGCACTGGAGACTATATTAGATATCCGACCCATTGGCATACAGATTATGTGTGAGGCAGCCACTGCGGCTATGAGACTTAAGGCGATGGGAGAATGGATTGAGGATGGGAGCAGCTCATACCATCGCGGTATAATCGAGGCGACGATAGGAAACCTGGAATGAAGGAAAGAGGTTTCCGATCGGATACCTGAGATGAACTCATCGGCACAGTTTTGGATTGACGGAACCCTAGCATTGCCATCTGGAAGATCATGATACACGGATGGATCAAAGCTAGAGGACAGAGTGGCCCTGGGGGTCTACATTGAGAACCCAGGGACTGATATCAATTTTAGACTGCCTGACCATAATACGGTCCTGCAGGCGGAGATCCGGGCGATCACGGAATGTGTGAAGTGGTGTGGTGCTAACGCGGGGACGTCGAGTGTCAAGATCTTTAGCGACAGTAAAATTGCCATAAGGGCAATAACAACCAGGACGGTAAGGTCACGAACAGTCCTGCAATGTAAGAAGGAGATTAACGCCTTCTCTGAGGATGGGAAAATCTCCTTCGTTTGGGCGCCGGGCTATAACGGAGTAATGGGAAATGAAAGGACAGACGATTTAGCGGTGAAGGCCAGAGGACTGCAGTCAATAAACTTGGTGTACCCGAAGCCTTTCGGGTCGACGCAGTCCGAGTTAAGGGAGGGGCGACGGATGCGCATGCAACATTGTGGAACAGCGAATCGCCTATGGGGCGATCCAGATCGTGAGAAGACGAGGCTATTACTGAAAGGAAGCAAGAAGGAGGCCAGTATAGCTATTGGAATCATAACGAGACACATAGGACTTCGAGCTCACATGTATAGGGCATGCGGGCAAGATGATGAGACTTTGTAGCATTTCTTTTGTCATTGCCCGGCTTTCGCGTCTAACAGATACCGGTACTTAGGTGGAGATACAATAGCAGACATGAACCAACTTAGGGGAGTGGTATTGAAAACAATCAAGGATTTTGTAGGTAGCACGAAATTCCAAGCTTAAAATTTTCTTTATAGAGGTTACTTTATAACCGAGTACTGGTTTAGGTGTATGTCCATAGTGGCATAGGGCGGATTAATATTTGAACCCTCTTTTCAACCTAACCAATCACAGTTATTGGAAGTGATACCAAAACACCACGTGAAAAATTATAGCCAAATCGAATAAAAATTGCGACCTCTAACAGCGGAAAAAGTTAAAACCCAGGATTGGATTATATGGCAGCTATATCAGGTTTTGAACCGATTTCAACCATACCATAGTTGGAAGTGATACTAAAACATCACGTGCAAAATTACAGCCAAATCGGACGATAATTGCGCCCACTAGAGGCTTAAGACCCAAAATCGGTTTTTATGGTAGCTATATCGAAAAATGGACCGATTTGGCCCAATTACTATCCCAACCGACCTACACTATTAAAAAGTATTTGTGCAAAATCTGAAGCGCCTAACTTTAATCCTTCGAAAGTTAGCGTGCTTTCGACATACGGATGGACAGACGGACGGACATGGCTAGTTCGACTTGATATGACATGAAAATCAAAAATATACATACCTTATGGAGTCTTAGATGCATATTTCGAGGTGTTACAAACAGAATGACGAAATAAGTATACCCCCATCCTATTGTGGAGGGTATAAAAACGAGGAAAGCGTTGTGCAAAATTTTGGCAATATTGGTCAATGAATGCGCTTGCAGTGATCCTAGAAGTGAAAATCGGGTGATATACATATATGAGAGCTATATCTAAATCTGGGCAGAATTCTATGGAATTCACCAGTAATGTCTAGAGTCATAAGAAAATCCTTCCTGTCAAACTTCCAGAGCATCGGTTAAACAATGAGCACTTTAGTGCAATACATTTCAAAATCGGGTGAACATATGTATGGGAACTATACCTAAATCTGAGGAGGCCACCGTAGCGCAGAGGTCAGCATGTCCGCCTCTGACTCTGAACGCCTGGGTTCAAATCCCTGCAAGACTATCAGAAAAAAATTTCAACGGTGGTTTTCTTCTCCTAATGCTGGCAACATTTGTGAGGTACTATGCCATGTAAAACTTCTCTCCAAAGAGGTTTCGCACTGCGGCACGCCGTTCAGACTCGGCTATAAAAAGGAGGCCCCTTATCATTGAGCTTTAACTTGAATCGGACTGCACCCATTGATATGTAAGAAGTTTGCCCCTGTTCCTTAGTGGAATGTTCATGGGCAAAATTTGGAATTTGCAATTTGCTAACCTAAATCTGAACCGATTTCGAGCAAACTTCTCATATACTGTGGCAGTCATCAAGGAAAGCGTTGTATGAAGTTTTGGAAAGATTGGTTGATAAATGCGCTTGCAGTGGCTCCAGGAGTGAAAATCGGGCGATATATGTGTATGAGAGCTATATCTAAATCTGAACCGATTTCTATGAAATTTACCAGTAATGTCGTCATAAGAAAAGCCTTCCTGCCAAATTTCGAGAGAATCGGTTAACAAATGACCATTTTATTGCATTATTACTGAAAATCAGAAGAACATATATAAGGGAGCTATATCCAAATCTGAACCGATTTTTTCCAATTTTAATAGGCTTAGTCTCTAGGCCGAAAAACAAGCCTGTACCAAATTTGAAGACGATCGGGTGAAAACTGCGACCCTTACTTTGTACACAAGTCAACATGGACAGACGAACAGACAGACAGACGAACAGACACAGACGGACAGGCAGACAGATGGACATAGCTAAATCGAATCAGAAAATGGATCTGAGTCGATCGGTATACTTATCAATGGGTATATCTCTCTTCCTTCTGGGTGTTACAAACAAATGCACTAAGTTATAATACCCTGTACTACAATAGTGGTGTAGGGTACAACAAAATGTAAGTAATACTAAAATTTGCAATTATACAATAAACATAATTATTTAAGAAGCACAGATGTTTATTGTCTTTTCAACATTCAAGCTACTTTGAGTTGCATAAGATTTATGTTCCGCTTTCTTGTTGCTATCTTCTCTCTTCACACTTTTTAAGATAGAAACAATACCCCAGCAACCTACAACATTTCTTCGAATATGCCTATTCTCAACATTCTCAACTCTTCAACTTCTCGCTTGTGCTTCTTACCCTCATTTGGGAAACCAAAAAGAAAACAAATTGTACTTGGCATAGTCTACATTACTCAAAATTGCTTAGATTTGTTGTTGGCATTTTTTTTTTAATTTGTTGCTGCAACAACAGCTTCATGTTTTATTGGTCTTCCACTTTTGGCTCTTCAGTGGCACACCCTCAAATTAGCTGTTGCAAAGACGGCATGCAGCAGCAACACCAACAACAATAAACAACAACGGACACTGGCAGACCCTGCTGTCAACTCAACGCCAGTTCAGTCCACAATCGCACACACGAGTTTTAAGAGTCAAC
This sequence comes from Stomoxys calcitrans, assembly GCF_963082655.1. Taxonomy (NCBI): domain Eukaryota; kingdom Metazoa; phylum Arthropoda; class Insecta; order Diptera; family Muscidae; genus Stomoxys; species Stomoxys calcitrans. The sequence goes on along the minus strand of NC_081553.1, from coordinate 25,754,520 downwards.
TGGGGGCCCAACAGTTTAGTGGCACGTTGCTTTATGCGGCAGCATGTGCAGGATTGTTTTTGCTTTTCTTAACCATAACTTCAATACATCTATGCAGTTTAAGAAGCTTAACCAGCACATTTTGCAACACAAAACCACTTTGCAATGAGTTTTGCCAACTATAGATACTGTTGTAATTCCTATGATGGATGCCTTAGAAGAGGTGCATTTACAGCAGTGGGTGGGTATAACGTTAGGTGGAGATCAAAGGCTCAGAAATAAAATTCCCATCCTAAAATTCTGTCAGAATTTTGTCTTGAATACCAGTCTTAGGAGGTCACCGTAGCGCAGAAGTTAGCATGTCCGCCTATGACGCTGAACGCCTGGGCCCAAATCCTGGAAAGACCATAATAAAATGTTCAGCGGTGGTTATCCCCTCTTAATACTGGCGACATTTGTGAGGTGTGTCTGGGCGATTTCCACTTTTTGAGAACGCCGTGGAATTGACGGATTTGGAGCGTTTGCTACGGATGGGCCTGAATGGCACCAATATTCTGTGGGAGCTATATCCATATCTGAACCGATATGCCCATTTGTGATCGCCAACGACCTACATCAATAGTAACACATCATTAGGGCCTGGCGACTTAAAGAAGTCTAAACTTTTTATCGACCAAGGACTTTAGACTCACGACACAATTTCCCCAATAACTTCCGATGAATGCATATCACTCAGAACATCTTCTGATGGCACTTTGTCCATTGAAGAGTTTCCCGAGAAATGTGTATCAACCAGTAGTTCTAGTGTTTCCTCACTATACTATGTCCATATATCTTTTACCTCTGAATGTATCTTACCGTAATATGTTTCTAGGAAAGGATCTTCCTTAGCCCAGAGGTGTCAGTATTTGTGGCTCTTACCTTGTTAAAGACTTTTCTACAACACTTTCTGACACCAACCAGTTTTGGGATCCAGAACTGCTTTTACCATGTTGACGACTTTTCTGCAACCCTTCCTTACACTAAGGGAAAATTTCCCAGCACTCTAAGAGATATATTTCAGGAAAGTGGTCTAGGTATAAATCCGTGCAAGACAGAGGTAGTTCTTTTCACCAGGAGATAGAAGTTGCCCGCAGTGGCACCTGTCTCCTTGGGAGGAGAGAATTTTCCATTTACAGAAAGCGCTAAATACCTAGGCGTTTTGCTGGACAGGCAATTGAACTTCAAATCCAACATTTTGGAAAGGGCAAGAGAGGCAACTCTTGCCCTATACACCTGCAAAAAGCCATTGGCAAAAGTTGGGGGTTTAAACCGCGCGTCATGCATCGGGTATATACTGCAGTTGTCACAACTATATTGCTATATGGTGTTGTGGTCTGATGGACGGCGCTTCAAAAATCCACCAACTGTTCAATACTTAGGATAATCAGAGAAGCTGTTGTCATGTAACACTTCCCAGTCGCATATCTTTCCGCCTATATCTTTCGATACAAAGGTAACATCTAGTACCTCCAGCCTGTTCCTGGTAATAAAGGTCGATCTATTTTCTTTATAAAAAATCGACAGATAACAACTTATAATATATTCGAATTTTAGCAGCTCATCCCTTTCCTTGATGTCTGAACTTCCCCATATCTGATGTGCGCATTAGCAACACCTCCCACACTGCAGAAGCGGCTTTAACCAGCAATTTAAGGCTACAAGTAAGCCAGTCAATAATGAGACTTACTTGCTTCAAGGCTGACTACTGTTGAACCTTTAGTGCTTAGCGCGGAAGAAGAAAAATATTTGACTACTCTTTGCAAGAATACAGACTCTGTGTCTCCTATTTCCCGTACCCTTAAGTAGTTTTAATCCAGAAATTCTTAGTCCACTAACAACTCCTCAACACATAGATTAAGAGTTTCCACCACTGTTGACGAGGCTTACCTCATATTTTAAGTTCATCAGGAGTTCATCCTAACCAGATACGTTCGATCTTGTCATGATGAGTTTCCTACTACTCTTTGCAAGAATACAGACTCTGTGTCTCCTATTCCCTATTCCTATTCTTAGTCCACCAACCACTACTCTACACAAACATGGTTTCGCTGGCGCACACCTTGAGCCCAATTCAAACGGATGCCCCACATACACAAGACTTGTCGGGTACCGTTTCGACGGCTTCCCCCCACTTATGGTCATGGCAGGGGGATTTTCAGTCTCCTGCGATTCGCTAGACTTCAGAGATGTGGTCGATAGTTCCTCAGATAAGTAATCAGCAACAATTGCTAAGTCGTCTCCTAATTCCTCAATACTATTTATTTCTATACCGGAGGTCAGCGTGGCGCAGCGCCTATGACGCTGAACGCCTGGATTTGAATCCTGACGAGAACAACAGAAAACAAATTTCAGCGGCGGTTATCCCCTCCTAATGCTGGTGACATTTGTGAGGTACTAAGCCATGTTAAAACTTCTCGGCAAATGAGATGTCGCACTGCCGCACGCCGTTCGGACTCGGATATAAAGAGGAGTCCCCTTACCATTGAGCTTAAAATTTTAATCGGGCTGCACTCAATGATATGTGAGGAGTTTACCCCAGTTCCTTAGTGGAAATTTGCCGTTACCGCTTCTATACATCTTCAGCTTCAACTTTTTGTATCCACAACTCCTTCAAACTTTTGAAGTCTTCGCAGGAGTTTACCTTAACCAAACTTATTACCCTACCCTTCGTTTTCGCATGTTAGACACGTTTTTCCCTCAATTGTTTGGGTTTTGTTGTTGTTGTTGTTGCTGCTGCTCCTGCAACTTTTTGGCATTCTAAGCATAATTGTTGTTGCAAGCTTTAGTCTGTCTGTCATCGCCATCGCCATCGTGTTGTCGTTATGGTTTTGGTTTTGTCTTGCATTGCTGCCTGCTACCATGCGGATTCAATGTGGAAATTCTGTCAAGTGTTTTTATAGCCTGCTTTTTGCTTACTTTACCTCTGTTTGCTTGGATGGCAGTAGGTATGTGTTGGAATTTTCAGATGACGCGTGCCGTTACCGTTATTTTCGTATGTTTTAGTAATTTCTTTTCATTTCGGATAGAATTCTTAAATGCTGCATGATGCCTCATGCATTCGTAAAAGAGAGAATTTTTTACATACTCATACAACCAAATGTATGTATGTGTGTGTCCCTATAGGAGTGAGTACCAATGCAAATATCTTTGTTGCCATTGCACATACACGTAGATGGATTTAAGCTAATACCAGTTACATGCAAAGATTTTAAATTTTTAAGAGAAATATGGATTTTACTTAAAGTTTGTAGATAATACCAAGGAAAAAGAAAAGTAGATGACAATCTTAACTAAAAGTTGCGAAAAATTAGAAGAAAACTAGTAAAAGTGTGCTAAGATCGGCAGGGCCGAATCTTTTATACCCTCCACCATGGATCGCATTTGTCAAGTTCTTTAAATGACTTTTCGAATATGAAAACACCAGACATAGAAAAACACCGCCTCTAAAATTTCAGGCAAATCGAATAATAATTGAGCCCTCCAGAGGTTAAAAAAGTCAAACTGGAAGATCGGTTTATATGGCAGCTTATCAGGTTATATACCGATTTAGACCATACTTAGAACAGTTGTTGGAAGTCATACCAAAACGACAAAGGCAAAATTTCAATCATATTGGATAAGAATCTCGCCCTCTAGAAGCCCTAGAAGTCTAATCGGAAGATCGGTTTATATGGAGGCTATATCAGGATATGGACTGATTTAGACAAAATTAAACACAGTTGTTGGAACAGTTCATGCAAAATTTCGGCCAAATCGCATAAGAATTGCGCCCTCTAGAGGCTCAAGAAGTCCATTCAGGAGATCGGTTTATATGGCGGCTATATCAGGTTATGGAGTGATATAGACTATACTCTGCACAGTTGTTGGAACTCATACCAGAACACTTCATGCAAAATTTCAGCCAAATTGGATAAGAATGTCTCTCTCTAGAAGCTCAAGAAGTCAAGACACAATGTCGGTTTATATGGCAGCTATATCAGGTTATGAACCGATTTAAACCATACTTAGCACAGTTATTGGAAGCCAAATCGGATTAGAATTGCGCCCTCTAGAGGCTCAAAAAATATATTCGGAAGTTCGGTTGATATAGCGGCGCATTTTTCATCTGATGTCGCCGAAATGTGGGACAGCGAGTTGTGTTAGGCCTCCCAACATCTTCCTGCAATATGGTCTAGATCAGTCCAGATTTGGATATAGCTGTCATTTAGACCGATCTCTCGATTTTAGGTCTTGGGCCCATAAAAGCCGCATTTATTGTCCGATGTCGCCGAAATTTGGGACAGTGAGTTGTGTTAAGCTCTTCGATATAGTTCTTCAATTTGGCTCAGATCGGTCCAGATTTGGATATAGCTGCCATATAGACCGATCTCCCGATTTATTATTTTGGGCCCATAAAAAGCGCATTTTTTGTCCGATGTTGCAGAAATTTGGGACGTTGAGTTGTGTTAAGCCCCCCAACATCTTCCTGCAATATGGCCTAGATCGGTTCAGATTTCGATATAGCTGCCATATAGACCGATCTCTCGATTTAAGGTCTTGGTCCCATAAAAGACGCATTTATTTTCCGATTTCGCCGATATTTGGGACGTTGAGTTGTGTTAAGCCCCCCAACATCTTCCTGCAATATGGTCTAGATCGGTTCAGATTTGGATATAGCTGCCATATAGACCGATCTCTCGATTTTACGTCTTCGACCCATAAAAGCCGCATTTATTGTCCGATGTCGCCGAAATTTGGGACAGTGAGTTGTGTTAGACCCCTCGATATCTTCCTGCAATATGGCCTAGATCAGTCCAGATTTGGATATAGCTGCCATATAGACCGATCTCTCGATTTATGAATTTAGGCCCATAAAATGCGCATTTTTGGTCCGATGTCTCCGAAATTTGGGACGGTGAGTTGTGTTGGGCCCCTAATATCTTCCTGTAATATTGCCTAGATCGGTCCAGATTTGGAAATATCTGCCATATAGACCGATCTCTCGATTTAAGGTTTTGGGCCAATAAAAGGCGCATTTATTATGCGATTTCGCCGAAATTTTGGACGGTTAGTTGTGTTAAGCCCTTCGACATCCTTCTTCAATTTGGCTCAGATCGGTCCAGATTTGGATACATCTGCCATATAGACCGATCTCTCCATATGAGGTTTTGGGCCCATAAAAGGCGCATTTATTGTCCGATTTCACCGAAATTTAGGACAGTGAGTTATGTTAGGTTCTTCACTAACATTCTTCAATTTGGCCCAGATCGATGCAGATTTTGATATAGCTGCCTTATAAACCGATATCTCGATTTAAAGTCTTGGCCCCATAAAAGGCACATTTATAATCCGATTTCGCTAAAATTTGACGAAGTGACTTATGTTGGGCTTTTCGACATCCATGTCGTATATGGTTCAGATCGGTCTATATTTGGATATGGCTACCAAAAAGACCAATATTTGGTTCTACAAAATTAAACAATGACTTATACTTAATAGACCACTCAATATCCGTGTCGAATTAGGTTCAAATCGGAAATACGGTCCGAATTCGGTACAAATCGAACCATATTTCGATAAAGCTGCTATGGGGGCATACATTATGCATTTTTCACCGGATTATGACGAAAGGTGGTTTACATTTATGCCCGAGGTGGTGAGTATCCAAAGTTCGGCCCGGCCGAACTTTACGCCTTTTCACTTGTTTGGGTCTCAGATCAATATTTCGATTTGTTACAAAGGGAATGATGAAATTTGTTTACCCCCATCCTATGGTGGAGAGTATAAAAATCTTAACTGACATCAGATAAAAACTTGATGACGGTGAGCGGCTTTGATATCATATCGTCCTTAACATAACATAATGCTGTACCCACCTACATATCCATAATCCCCCGCCTCCAGGATACTTTGAAGTTAATTAACAATTTGCACTGGCAATTGTATTTTCAATTCCTGGTTAAACACGGTAGATATTCCCACCACAATGCATACACACACACACACACAAACTGTTGCGAATGCACTTGCCAAGTGGCGGAGTTTAATTGGTTTATAACCATAAGGCCTTAAAGAAACAACGACAATTTAAAATATCCACACCCATGATAAGAGAAAACCAAATTTTTCTAAACATTAATCCATTTTTCTATGACTCTAAGCAATGAATTTTTTATATCTCTTATTTAAAAGGAAAAGTGGAAAATTCATTTGGGTTCTTCCAAAATAATGTAAGAAAACTATTTAACATACGAATAAGTTTGTAAGGGAAGCTGCAAACCTTGTATACCTCATTCAAGGCCTAATGTTTATTATTTATGAGGCCTTGGATTACATCATTTCCGCCACTGCATATTCCTTGCTCCAGCTACCTAGCTATCGTGACACTATGAATGATTGCTACAGAGTTTTGATAACAACATCGGGTTACACATCCGTTCATATGCATAGCACAGGTAGAGATATACGAGCATACACTACATGTGTAGCCACATATTTGCATACTCGATGTACATGCATTTGTATTTACATAAATATTTGTGCATGTACATAGGCATGTTCCACACGCTGCATGTGTGTATTAAATTGGAGACACACTCAAGGGGGATGTAAGGGATTTGCTCCAATTTAAATAGCAAATTTTCCCAATGCTTGTTACATGAACACTCATACAGTAAGTGACAAAAATAGCGATTATTATTGGGATAGATGAGAACTTCGCCGTTATGTACTTTGATACTGAAAGACTTTTAATGATCATTCAAGAGAGTCATTTTCTGAAATTACTAACCCTGAAAAATTATTTGTCCTAAAGTCTAAAGTTGCGAGCCAAAGTTTACCAAACTCAATTAAAGGATGATCAATTTTCCAACTTTTTAAAGTAACATTCCTTTTGGTGAAAAATATTTTCTTTATATTAAGGATTTTTTTTCCGAAGGTAGGTTAATAAATCATTAACTTTGTGTCTTGTTTTTAAGGACAAAAATCTAAAATGAAGGTCAAAATATCGTTGGAAGTTAGGAAATTTACCTTGGCCCAAAACAACAGTGAACTGTTGTTTAAGACGCAAAATAGCCTTATAAATAAGAGTGTCTTAAAAAAAAGAATTTTAAACATGTAAAAGCGTGCCAAGTTCGACAGGGCTGAATCTTATATACCCTCCACCATGGACTGCATTTATCGAGTTCTCTTCCCGGTATCTCTTTTTAGGCAAACATATGACAAAAGGAAAGAATTGCTATGATATTGAATTCTGACCATAATTGAACTGAATGTGGGAGAAGTTGTTGTGTAAAATTTCAACCAATTCGAATAAAAATTGCGCCCTTAGGGGCTCAAGAAGTAAAATAGGGAAATCGGTTTATATGGAAGCTGTATCAAGCTATAGACCGATTCAGACTTTAATTGACACGTATGTTGAAGGTTATGAGAGAAGTCGTTGTACAAAATTTCAGCCAAATAGGGTAAGAATTGCTCCATCTATAGGCTCAAGAAGTCAAGATCCCAGATCCCGGTTTATATGGACCAATTAAAACCATATTTGGCACAGTTATTGAAAGTCATAACAAAACACTTCTTGCAAAATTCCAGCCAAATCGGAATGGAATTGCGCTCCTTAGTGGCTCAAGAAATCAAGATTCAAGATCGGTTTGTATAGCAGCTATATCAGGTTATAGACCGATTTGAACTATACTTGACACAGTTGTTTAAAGTCATAGCGAAAGACGTCATGCAAAATTTCAGCCAAATCGGATAGGAATTGCGCACTCTAGAGGCTGAAGAAGGCAAGAACCCAGATCGGTTTATGTGACAGCTATATACGGTTATGAACTGATTTCAACCATACTTAGCACAGTTGTTGGAAGTCATAACAAAACACGTCTTGCAAAATTCCAGCCAAATCGGAAAGGAATTGGGAGCGCTCAAGAAGTCAAGATCCAAGATCTGTTTACATGGCAGCTATATCAAAACATGGACCGATATGGCCCATTTACAATCCGACCTACACTAATAAGCGGCTAGCTTTACTCCTTCGAAAGTTAGCGTGCTTTCGACAGACAGATGGACGGACACGGCAAGATCGACTTAAAATGACATGACGATCAAGAATATACATATACTTTATGGGGTCTCAGAGGAATATTTTGAGGAGTTACAAAACAGAATGACGAAATTAGTATATCCCCATCCTATGGTAGAGGGTGTAAAAAAATAATAATAATCCAAAATCATAGACGTTTCTCTCTACTATAACCAGGGACCACACATCACATGTATCAAATGCATAACTCTCTGGTGGATATGAGGATTCCTTGTGAATTGAATTCATACAAAGTTCATGGGCAGGATAACTAGCGTACCACTAGCAAAAGGCTAAAAACGGAATATTGTGACTAGAGCTCAAGGACGAGTTTTGCAAACCTTTTTGGGGCTTTTGGATAATTGTTGGATTTTTAGGTCATTTGAATAGGAGAAGACTGAAGTTTGATGGCTGCGTGGATGATGTTTTCATCTTGGTGTGTGGTCGTTCAGAGAGCATGTAGTATGTTGCCAAGATTGGCCAATGAGCTTGAGGTAAACACCCGAAAGATAAAGTTGATGCTATTCACCAATATCAAGTAGTTTGGTGAGTTGAAAGGACCTCTATATGGCAGATATAACCAAATCTGGACCGATCTGAGCCAAAGTGCAGAAAAATATTGAAGGATCTAACACAACTCTCCGTCCCAAATTATGGCTAAATCGGATAATAAATGCACCTTTTATGGGCCCAAGACCTTATATCAAGAGATCGGTCTATATGGCAGCTATATCCAAATCTGGACCGATTTGAGCCAAATTGAAGAAAAATATTAAAGGGTCTAACACTACTCACTGTCCCAAATTTCGGCGAAATCGGACAATAAATGCGCCTTTTATGGGCCCAAGACCTTAAATCAAGAGACCGGTCTATATGGCAGCTATATCCAAATCTGGCAGCTATATCTGGAGAAAGTTGTCGAAGAGCTTAACGGAACTCACTGTCCCGAATTTCAGCAAAATCGGATAATTGCAAATTGCAAATATTGCAAATTTTGCCCATGAACATTCCACTAAGGAACAGGGGCAAACTTCTCACATATCAATGAGTGCAGTCCGATTCAAGTTTAAGCTTAATGATAAGGGGCCTGCTTTTCTTATAGCCGAGTCCGAACGGCGTGCCGCAGTGCGACACCTCTTCGGAGAGTAGTTCTACATGGCATATTACCTTACAAATGTTGCCAGCATTAGGAGGGGAAAGCCACCGCTAAAAATGTTTTTTGATGGTCTCGCCAGGATTCGAACCCAGGCGTTCAGCGTCATAGGCGGACATGCTAACCTCTGCGCTACGATGGCCTCCAAATAATCGGATAATAAATGTGGCTTTTATGGGCCTAAGACCCTAAATCCGCGGATCAGTCTATTTGGGGGCTATATCAAGACATAATCCTATATAGCCCATCTTCGAACTTAACCTGCTTATGGACAAAAAAAGAATCTTTGCAAACTTTCAGCTCAATATCTCTATTTTTAACGACTGTAGCATGATTTCAAGAGACAGACGGGCGGACATGGCCAGATCGTCTTAGATTTTTGCGAAGTTCAAGAATACTTTATAGGGTCGGAAATGGATATTTCGATGTGTTGCAAACGGAATGACAAAATGAATATACCCCCATCCTTCGGTGGTGGGTGTAAAAAGCTTTCAATAAACAGAGTAACGCATGAAGAGATGTTATCCAGAAGTTAGCAGTCGTCAGTTTGTTGTAGTATTCGAGATGATAAATGGGGTTGGCGAAATGGTATTAAAAACAAGTTAAAAAGGTACTTTTTGGAGCCAAAAAGTACATTTTTCGGATCACAGAGGTCTAAAACAGCCTTAAATAGGGGTGACAGTATAAGGTTCGCCGAAAGTTCATAATAGTGAATATACAAAAGTTTGTGATTCTTCATCTCTGAAGTAATCATCCATCTTCCGATGGAATTCCTAGTTTCATATCTTTTATAATATTGGGTTGCCCAAAAAGTAATTGCGGATTTTTCATATAGTCGGCGTTGACAAATTTTTTCACAGCTTGTGACTCTGTAATTGCATTCTTTCTTCTGTCAGTTATCAGCTGTTACTTTTAGCTTGCTTTAGAAAAAAAGTATATTTGATTAAAGTTCATTCTAAGTTTTATTAAAAATGCATTTACTTTCTTTAAAAAATCCGCAATTACTTTTTGGGCAACCCAATATTTAGGAAATTCTTAAGAAAGGGATAGTACATTCAATAGGAATGATACACTATTAGTACATTCCAGCGCGACAACAGGGGAAAGCCTTTAAACGACGACTCCACTGAGCATGTCATGGTTCTTTAGTCTATGAAAAGAGGAGTTTGAAATTTTGCTTCGAAATCAGATCAATGGACCAAAACAACATTTCAGCCTTTTCTTAGTCAGCGAACACGAACCAAACGTCCACAAACGTCTTCTAGATCTGCAACAAACAACCTGAGGCCTCATCGAGACAACGAAACTGAGACACACACTGAAAACTGAGACCACACGAGACAACAAAACTGATTTGACCCCATGCAATAAACCAGCAATCGTGGTTACGCAGGTAACCGGCCCGAAACCGGAAAGAGTTCAAGCAATCTTTTGCGCAGCCCCGTCTAGTTCTGCCATGAAACACGGTGGTTCTAGAGCAGAAACAAATCGGCGGCGCAGGCCATCTAATCCCGAAACAAAACGGCAGTGCAGGCCATTTAATGCCGAAACACATCGGCGGCCCCAGACATATAAGGCAAAAACACATCCACGGCACCAGACACAAATGTATATTCAAGCACCACAACAGAGCAAAGCCACGTCATAACGACTACACTGCGCACGTCGTGGGTCTATAGTCTACGAAAGCGAATTTGGCTTAAAAATCAGCGGAAGATTCGAAAAACTATTCTTTGACAAGAAATACTACCAAAAGGTCTTCAAACTGCTTCTAGAGCTGCAACAAACAACAAGAGGGCTCATCGTCCAAACGAAACAACAAAATGGATACGACCCCATCCAAATCCAGCAATCGTGGTAACCGAGGTAACCGTCCCGAAGCCGGCATGAGCCCAAGCAACTTGTCATGCAGTTCTGCCTAGTGCTACCAGGGATCGCGATCGTCCTAGAACAGAAACACATCCGCATCATCAGACAACTAATGCCAAAACACTTTGGCTGTTCAGGTCATTCCACGTTATTGGGCACAGATACGTCAAAGAAAATGTTTACTAGCAATGACCTGAGTAGAGAGCAAAACAACCGCAGGAGTGGTCAAAAAACCACAACTGTTTATTCAAAAAGTCAAAAGCCACGTAATGAGGTCTACACTGCAAACATCGTGGGTCTATAGCCTACAAAAGGAGAAGTTGGGATACAACCTCAGTGACACGTATTTATTATCCAATTTGCCTGAAATATGTAACGTTTTATTAAACCCATCTTGCACTGTGCCAGATATGTTCCAGATCGGTCCAACTGTATTTTTGCTCTGGAACCCAAATTGTTACTCTAATTCTTCTAAAATCTGGCAAGCGACATTTCCTTGGCATGACAAAAGTTTATTCCGACCCATGAACGAATCGATCAATATTTTTTCTAGCTTTCCTTCTGAATGCTCGTTCTAACTTTTCTCTTCCCAGCAATATTTGAGTCCACACCTATTTTTGTCTCCTACAGTCTTTGATATTGGAAATATTTACAATATTTGGATCTTTGCCATATTCAACATACAATCGAAGGGTATTACATGTAACACCAATTTCGAGTCTTTAATTACAACATGCATGAGCTTTATTTAAAATCAATTGCGCCAATTGCAGCGAATGGAAATAAGGTATTTGAGATGTATGTGGGTGGCGAAAGCAGATATGGATCATCCCCACATAGGTGAAATAAATAGACATGGTTAAACATAACGGAACATTTAAAATAACAACTTTTTAACGCAGGCGTATGGCAACGGGATTAGATTTTTCAAATAAAGAAGAATTTATTGATATTTAAAGAAGTGCTTTTAAGAGATGATGTGAACATATAGAAGGGATCATAGGAGGACTTATATTTTACCAGGTTAAAATCGGCTTGTTAAATAAATGACAATTATTTATGGCAACTGTTCCGATTTATACGCCCAGATTGAAGGGAGATAGACCCATTGTCAAGTATATGGGTTGACTCAGAATCACTTTCTGTCCGTGTGTTTGTATGTCTGTCCATGTTAATATTGGGTTGCCCAAAAAGTAATTGCGGATTTTTCATATAGTCGACGTTGACAAATTTTTTCACAGCTTGTGACTCTGTAATTGCATTCTTTCTTCTGTCAGTTATCAGCTGTTACTTTTAGCTTGCTTTAGAAAAAAAGTGTAAAAAAAGTTTATTTGATTAAAGTTCATTCTAAGTTTTATTAAAAATGA